>NC_056442.1:45382754-45482754 GCF_018296145.1 Oncorhynchus tshawytscha
GGCTGTGTGCTCCGATGCCCCTCTCACTCACATGGTTCTCTCAGATAGCTCAATTCTTATTAGCAAATGCCCGTCACATGACCAGGTCTTTCTCACAGGCTACAAGTGAAGACAGACACATTGGGGATGCAACTGCATGCATCCTTATCCAAGGCGCACATTGAAGATATTGGAAGAATTGTCCGCATTTACTTTTCGTCAGCCAACAAGATGAGTAGGTCTAACGAACAACAAAAGCACAAGCCTATCAACTTTTGTCATATGGGGATAGTAGATTGACATAGGCTGCCTCATAGTACAAAAGTTGACCTATTTTATTCTGTGCGAGAAATAAATATTCCAAACATGGTCTGGGACAGTTGTGTGATGCAATAGATGCAACAGATCAGAACATTTAGCTTAAAATGTTGATGAACTATTAGGCTATTTCTTCACATAATAAGCGCAGCAATACGCACACGGCAGCAGGCTATAAGTGCAAATGTGTTTACATTTTCCTCTCAATTAGAGGAAAAGCACTGTTCTCAAAAGTGACCGCAAATGAGATTATGCATGTAACGCTTTTATTAAAAAGGTACATGTATGTAGTAAAATATGTATGCCAGTTAGGCTGTACACCCTTTGTACAGCGGATTAATGTGCTTCATTTTAAGAGTTATTTGTCCACTTTAGTTGTGATACAGACCTTATCCAAACATTTCATGCCAGCCAGGTAGGCTACACTCCTGTTGTAAATATAAGCAATGTGCTTAATATTAGGAAATACAGTAGGCCTAGCTTATAGAAAGCTCATGGGATCCTCCTCTTTTTATTAGCGGCCATCATTCTGTTTTCTCCCACAATTACACAGCCTATAGAAATGTTGAGCAACATTAGCTCATGGGCTCTCATGAAGTGTTTGATTAGATTTTTGAATACATTTGCATTGATGTCAGAGTGATTATAAGGCCTATAGAGTGCTGAGTACCAGGCAGTTAGAAAGTTTGGTAGGTTACTAATGACCATCAGCAGCATCAGAGCTTGGAGAAGCCTAATTACCGTGACTAAACGGTCACGTGGAATTTGACTGCCGTCATGACTCGTGACCGCCGGTGTGGCGGTAATACGGTCAGCGTAACAGCTCTATTTGTTTGTATCTACAATAACTTAAGCTCTGCATATGATAATGTGTTTTAGAGTGTGTTGCACCATAGTGAACCATGCGTGGAGGTTGCAATGGTCATAAGTCCTGAACTCATAATGAAGTATTTGTGTATACGTTTTGTCATGTTCATGTACAGTGTGTATGTTAGTATCTTCTTGTTTATTCACTAGAGAGACTAACTTCATCTTTCCGAGTCTCCTACCTACCCTTAACGCAATTATAATATCCATAGCTGTTTCATTTGTCTCCCTATTCATCATTATTAATGTCCTTTCAGTGTTTTTATTATTTCCGAGGGTGCTTAATATTGGAAAACAAAATCATAATTCCATGGTTCCACATTAAGCAATTACAAATTCAATGTGTTCACGCCCCCCCCAACAACACCTCCAACACCTCCAACACCCACATTACCTTTTATTGGATCGCTAAGGCTATTTTTTAAATTAGAAACACACTCAATAGAGCGTTGTCACCCCAGGCAATCAATGTCCTCACACAGACACACACACATATAGCCACACACATGCACACACACACACACACACACACACACACACACACACATAAGTAAGTAAGTAAGTAATGGCCATCCGAACGTACACGTCTAGTGGCGTGTGCGTTAAGATTGTAGCTGGCGGGCTTGTATTTGTTCAGTCGAAGAATAGCGGGTGGTATGAACTCTGGTTTTCTATTGGATTCATTTTAGGTGGGTAAGGTGAGTGGGATATTACAGACCACCAGTCACAGACACACACAGGCAGCAGACGGAAGGCAGACACATTAACACACGCACACACGCACACACACACACACACACACACACAGACAATACACTATCTGCACCTACTAACTCATTTCAGCAGTAGTGTTTGCACTATCAAGGCCACACGTCATCTCTCTCTCTCAACCCACTTCTCTACCCTCTCTCTCTTTCTCTCCTCTCATCCCTAATCTGCCTTTATTGTCTCATTCATCTTCCTAATTCTCTCTCGCTCTTTCCTTCACTCCAACCACATCCCTTCTCTCCCTCTCTCCCTCTCTATTTTCTCACTCTCCCTCTCTCCCTATCCCTCTCTCCCTCTCTATTTTCTCCTTCTCCCTCTCTCCCACTCCCTCTCACCCCCCCCTCACCCCCCACACACACATTACTCTCTGTACCATCCCCCTCCCTCTTTCTCTCTGAGGTGCTGTTTCATAAATGATGCAGTTTGATTAGCCAGTTGCGGTGCCGTTTCAGAGTGGCTGCTGCTTCTATCTGTATCTCTGGCTTGCATGCCTGCATGTTTCACTTCCTGCCTGCCTGTCTGCCTGCTAGCCTCATTGCATGCCTGCTTCACATCTATCTATCTATCTATCTATCTATCTATCTATCTATCTATCTATCTATCTATCTATCTATCTATCTATCTATCTATCTATCTATCTATCTATCTATCTATCTATCTATCTATCTATCTATCTATCTATCTATCTATCTATCTATCTATCTATCTATCTATCTATCTATCTATCTATCTATCTATCTATCTATCTATCTATATATATCTCTCTCTCTCTCTTTATTTGATTTATTTGATTTAGAAAGCATTTTTGGCCACAGAGGGAACTCTAATGCTTCTCATCAGTGAAGTTAAAGAGCACTATTGACCCCTGGGACAATGTGGTCTCTATCTCTCACACACACACGTGCACATGCACACAGGCATGCACACACACACACACACACATGCACACAGGCATGCACACACACACACACACACACACACACACACATGCACACAGGCATGCACACAGGCATGCACACAGGCACACACACACACACACATGCACACAGGCATGCACACACACACACACACACACACACACACACACACACATGCACACAGGCATGCACACACACACACACACATGCACACAGGCATGCACACACACACACATGCACACAGGCATGCACACACACACACACACACACACACATGCACACAGGCATGCACACATGCACACAGGCATGCACACACACACACACACACACACACACACATGCACACAGGCATGCACACACACACACACACACACACACACACACACACATGCACACAGGCATGCACACACACACACACACATACACACAGGCATGCACACACACACACACACATGCACACAGGCATGCACACACACACACACATACACACAGGCATGCACACACACACACACATGCACACAGGCATGCACACACACACACACACACACACACACACACATGCACACAGGCATGCACACACACACACACATGCACACAGGCATGCACACACACACACACATGCACACAGGCATGCACTCACACATGTTTTTTTCCCCAAAATCCCGTAGCAGCAGCAGTAGTTTATTTATTCTTGCCCACAGATTGAAAGTGACATTACATTATGTGACATGAATGTTTGATACAACTTTGATATAAAACAATCTTGGTGTTGTTGGAACAGCAGAACACATCATACTTTCCTTACCGTTGTATCGAAGGACTTTGTGCTCCAGAATGCATCCAGGTTGCTCTAAATTAAAATTCAGGACAACCTGAACAACTTTGAACCTGTTTTCTCATCGAGTCGCAGGAAGCAGACAAATGCATATATCATTCATACTGTGATTGGTGATTGGAATAATTGATACCCCACGGTCATTACAGAGTGGCTGGCTAACTGACGACAATGCTCTGTGTGTGTCTGGGTGTGTGTCTGTCCGTGTGTCTGTACGTGTGTCTATGTGTGTGTGTGTGTACTGTATGTGTGTTTGTCTCCCTTTGTGTGTCCAGTGGAGTGTGTTAGTTGAAGTGAGTGCATTTATGGGCATTTACATGTCAGCGTGCCCGACAGACGTGTGTGTGTGTGGTTTCTCTGTCTGAAAACACTTGTGTTTATGTGTGTTTGTCTGTGTGTGTGTGGTTTCTCTGTCTGAAAACACTTGTGTTTATGTGTGTTTGTCTGTGTGTGTGTGGTTTCTCTGTCTGAAAACACTTGTGTTTATGTGTGTTTGTCTGTGTGTGTGTGGTTTCTCTGTCTGAAAACACTTGTGTTTATGTGTGTTTGTCCTATTTAAGAATTCCACGGTGCATCTCCATTTCCTTTATCACTGAACATTAAGCACAACGACATTTGAAAATCTCACCAGTGACCTTTAAAGACTGGCAAATGACAAACAATTACTGAGCAATCAGCCAGTCCCATTACGTAAAGCAGGAATTCTTTGGACTTTAACATTAATTATATATACCCATTAATTCTTGAAGAATATAATTTATAAATGTTCGTGAGCTTAGTTCAACTGTCATGCCCCATCAGAACCAAAAATATAAGCTTGTTTTACTCCAATGTTTGTAAACAATGTACATGTAAACAAACACTGTATTGCCTCAAAACATGGTTAAAACATTTGATATCATGGATTGTCAGGCCTTATCTATGAATTTGAGAGCGGTTTAGCAAAACTGAGGTGGGGTGCCTACTTTGTTCTAGTTTATTTTAAGGGTTCTAGTTTTAGACTCTAAGACGTGGATAGACCATCCTACTCTTACAGATAGCAGGACATGCCATGTACTACAGAAGAAAGGCTATCCCTTACTGCTCTTTCATACATCAGAGATAAGCTATCACTTTATTTCATCATTAGGTCCACATATACTGCAGTTGAAAGAAACTGCCAACATTGCCTCAGATTCGGCTACATGCCTTGAACTGTTATAAACACATTTTCAGAGGGAAAATATGAAGGGTAAAAATGGTATGTAACGTATATCACTGTGTGTGGTGGTGTTGTGAATAGAGAGCCATATCTTAGCATGCTGTGCCGGACAATGAATTGAGCTCATGTTGTACCCAGGTCAGACCCAGGCCCATGTGGTCCAACAAGGCCATGGTCTAGGACAGGACAACAATAAAGATCACCCTTTCTTCACCTTAAACACTCTAAACCCTCTTCTCTTTGAAAGCCCCTTCTCTTTTATTTGTCTCTGCCCGTAGCACCACTAGGCCTTTCTGTGCTTGTCTCGCTAGTCTCCTGGAAGCAAACGGTGCTGTTGTCCAGCTGTAGACTATGTATTGGTCAATCTGGTACAATCTGGTATCAAAACAATGTATTGTGGTACATTGAGCATACTAATATTAGACCCAGCCATAGCTCATCAGGAAGAAGGCTATGACTAGCTCCACAGAACTAAGATACAAGTTAGCTCTCAAAACAAAAGTTCACCATGCAAAAAGGGATGTTTGTGAGATAGAAAGAGCGAATTAATCAGAGAAACAGAAAAAGAGAATGATATCGAGACAGCAATAGCGTCAGTTAGCATCCTGTCTCTTCATTTGATAGGGCAGATGGTTTAGCAGGAGCAGGAGTTCCACACTCCTTAAGCATCCTGGCACAAGGGACCGACCGCTAGCTAGCTGGCTGGATGACTGGCTGGCTCGCTGGCAGCTCGAAATAAGCTGCCAATCACTCTAATGCACTGAGCTATGTAATCTACCAAAGACATCTACACAACCCATCACTGCCTGCAATCAGCACTATAGACGTCCCACAGCCAAATGTATGCACCCCACTAGGGACAGCACGTAGGGCTTAGGCAATCATGGTCTATGCAGAGCAGTGAAGATTCAGAACTCATAGCCAATACTGATGCGTTTTAAAAAACCTCTCAAAGTAAACCATAAACTATGTATATATTTTAAAAGACAGGGCACCAATGAAATGTATGCATTGAATTTAAGACCACTTATTGCCCATTATTTCCTGTAAACAGTATCGAAAGCTGCTCTCAGCCAATTATACCCTTTCATGCTGTTTTAGTCTAGAGGTTAAGAGCGTTGGGCCAGTAACCAGAAACCAAAAGGTTGCTGGTTTGAATCCCTGAGCCGATTAGGTGAAAAAACAGTCAATATCCCTTTGAGCAAGGACCTTAACCCTTAGCAGACACTCATATCGCTCTGGATAAGAATGTCTGCTAAATGACTAAAAAGTCATTATAAATGTTTTCAAGCCAATAAGAGCCTGTGCTCTGAGCCAGACACTTATTCCCAGCCAGGTGCCTGTCCATAAACTCATTACCAGGTGAACCTGACTGAGTGGCGTTAAGGAGGTAGAGTATCTAAAAAAAATAAGGAGAAATAGAAAGAGAGGGATAGAGCGAGAGAGTGATAGAAAGAGAGTTTAGATGTGTGTCAGAATCCTTCCAGACTGGAAGGGCGCTGAGTCTTGATTAACTTTCATCTTTACAGAGGGATTGATCTCAACAGAACCTCCCTGAGACAAGCTGCTAGATTAAGATCAAGACAATCCAAACACCTGCACCAACGTCTTCTAAATACAGACACACAGAGTACCGTAAATACATGCAGTCGTGAGCAAACACACAGGCATGGAAAGACAGAAGCACACACACACACACACACATTTGTTTTACTATCCTTGCGGGGACCAAACAATTGATTTCTATTCCAAATCCTATTTTCCCTAGCCCTTAACCCGAACATCCAAACCCTTAACCATAACACTAAACCTAACCCTAACTCCTAACCCTAACCCCTAACCCCAACTCTAACCTTAATTGTAAACCTAACCCTACACCTAACCCCTAACCCCAACTCTAACCTTAATTGTAAACCTAACCCTAACTCCTAACCCTAACCCCTAACCCCAACTCTAACCTTAATTGTAAACCTAACCCTACACCTAACCCTAACCCCTAACCCCAACTCTAACCTTAATTGTAAACCTAACCCTAACTCCTAACCCTAACCCCTAACCCCAACCTGACCTTAATTGTAAACCTAACCCCCTAACCCTAACCCCTAACCCCAACTCTAACCTTAATTGTAAACCTAACCCTAACACCTAACCCTAACCCCTAACCCCAACTCTAACCTTAATTGTAAACCTAACCCTAACTCCTAACCCTAACCCCTAACCCCAACTCTGACCTTAATTGTAAACCTAACCCTAACTCCTAACCCTAACCCCTAACCCCAACTCTAACCTTAATTGTAAACCTAACCCTACACCTAATCCTTAAACCTAATATAGCTGAAATGTCCCTACTTGTTCTAATTTTCTTTGTTTTACTATCGTTGTGAGGACTTCTGGTCCGCACACACAGAGTATCCCCCCCACCACCACAACCACTGCACACACAGAGTATCCCCCCCCACCACCACAACCACTGCACACACAGAGTATCCCCCCACCACCACAACCACTGCACACACAGAGTATCCCCCCACCACCACAACCACTGCACACACAGAGTATCCCCCCCCACCACAACCACTGCACACACAGAGTATCCCCCACCACCACAACCACTGCACACACAGAGTATCCCCCACCACCACCACAACCACTGCACACACAGAGTATCCCCCACCACCACAACCACTGCACACACAGAGTATCCCCCCACCACCACAACCACTGCACACACAGAGTATCCCCCACCACCACAACCACTGCACACACAGAGTATCCCCCACCACCACAACCACTGCACACAGAGTATCCCCCACCACCACAACCACTGCACACACAGAGTATCCCCCCCACCACCAACCACTGCACACACAGAGTACCCCCCACCACCACAACCACTGCACACACAGAGTATCCCCCACCACCACAACCACTGCACACACAGTGTATCCCCCCACCACCACAACCACTGCACACACAGAGTATCCCCCCACCACCACAACCACTGCACACACAGAGTATCCCCCACACCCACCACAACCACTGCACACACAGAGTATATCCCCCCCACCACCACAACCACTGCACACACAGTGTATCCCCCACCACCACCACAACCACTGCACACACAGAGTATCCCCCACCACCACAACCACTGCACACACAGAGTATCCCCCCCACCACCACAACCACTGCACACACAGAGCATCCCCCCCACCACCACAACCACTGCACACACAGAGTATCCCCCCACCACCACAACCACTGCACACACAGAGTATCCCCCCACCACCACAACCACTGCACACACAGAGTATCCCCCACACCCCACCACAACCACTGCACACACAGAGTATCCCCCCACCACCACAACCACTGCACACACAGAGTATCCCCCCACCACCACAACCACTGCACACACAGAGTATCCCCCACCACCACAACCACTGCACACACAGAGTATCCCCCCACCACCACAACCACTGCACACACAGAGCACCCCCCACCACCACCACAACCACTGCACACACAGAGTATCCCCCCCCCCACCACCACAACCACTGCACACACAGAGTATCCCCCCACCACCACAACCACTGCACACACAGAGTATCCCCCCACCACCACAACCACTGCACACACAGAGTATCCCCCCCCACCACCACAACCACTGCACACACAGAGTACCCCCCACCACCACAACCACTGCACACACAGAGTATCCCCCCACCACCACAACCACTGCACACACAGAGTATCCCCCCACCACCACAACCACTGCACACACAGAGTATCCCCCCACCACCACAACCACTGCACACACAGAGTATCCCCCCACCACCACAACCACTGCACACACAGTATCCCCCCCCACCACCACAACCACTGCACACACAGAGTATCCCCCCACCACCACAACCACTGCACACACAGAGTATCCCCCCACCACCACCACCACAACCACTGCACACACAGAGTATCCCCCCACCACCACAACCACTGCACACACAGAGTACCCCCCACCACCACAACCACTGCACACACAGAGTATCCCCCCACCACCACAACCACTGCACACACAGAGTATCCCCCCACCACCACAACCACTGCACACACAGAGTATCCCCCCCCACCACCACAACCACTGCACACACAGAGTATCCCCCCCCCCCCACCACCACAACCACTGCACACACAGAGTATCCCCCCACCACCACAACCACTGCACACACAGAGTATCCCCCCCCACCACCACAACCACTGCACACACAGAGTATCCCCCCACCACCACAACCACTGCACACACAGAGTATCCCCCACACCACCACCACAACCACTGCACACACAGAGTATCCCCCACCACCACAACCACTGCACACACAGAGCATCCCCCCCCACCACCACAACCACTGCACACACAGAGAGTCCCCCCCCCACCACCACAACCACTGCACACACAGAGTATCCCCCACCACCACAACCACTGCACACACAGAGTACCCCCCACCACCACAACCACTGCACACACAGAGTATCCCCCACCACCACAACCACTGCACACACAGAGTATCCCCCCACCACCACAACCACTGCACACACAGAGTATCCCCCCACCACCACAACCACTGCACACACAGAGTATCCCCCCACCACCACAACCACTGCACACAGAGTATCCCCCCACCACCACAACCACTGCACACACAGAGTATCCCCCCACCACCACAACCACTGCACACACAGAGTACCCCCCACCACCACAACCACTGCACACACAGAGTATGCCCCCCCCACCACCACAACCACTGCACACACAGAGTATCCCCCCCACCACCACAACCACTGCACACAAACACACACACATTGACAGGTGGTGCTACCGTGGTGCTACTGTGGTGCTAATGTCAGCCCCATGGTACAGATGAGAACGTGTCAGGATGAGATGACTCCCCTGTAGCCTTGTGGGTAGGGAGGTAGGGACAGAGGTCCACAGGGAGAGGAGGCAGAAGCAAAACTTCCAGACCCTTTAAATCAGTTTCACTTCCCTTCCGTCAGGGGGAGCCCAGAAAAAAATCACACGAAGGCTTTGACAGAGAGAACCATGTGACTGATAAAAAACAGTCATGATAAAAACCTGTCTAATGAAAATGTTTACAGATTTGATACATTGTAGCAGAGTAGAGTAAAACTAGCAGAGTTTTTGACAATCTGAGTGCAGAGCATTGCACGTGGGGAGGGGTGAAATTCAGCCCAGCTGCTGTGTTGTAATATTTGGCTGATTTGTGGAACAGTGCCCGGGTTGTGTGTTCGCAACACCAGCTCTCACTCGGGTGTGAACTGAATCACATTCAACCTCATGCGGTTGTATATACATTGGATTCGTTCTTGGCCACGCAGTCGTGGGTGAACAGGGAGTACAGGACGGGATTAAGTACGCACTCCTGAGGGGCCCCAGTGTTGAGGATCAGCCTGGCAGATGTGTTGTTGCCTACCCATACCACCTCGGAGTGGCCTGCCAGGAAATCCAGTTGCAGAGGGAGGTGTTTAGTCCCAGGGTCCTTAGCTTAGTGATGAGCTTTGTGGGCACTATTGTGTTGAACACTGAGCTGTAGTCAATGAACAGCATTCTCACATAGGTGTTATTTTTGTCCAGGTGGGAAAGGCCAGCGTGGAGTGCGATTGAGATTGCGTCACCTGTGGATCTGTTGGGGCGGTATGCGAATTGGAGTGCGTCTACGGTTTCCGGCATGATGGTGTTGATGTGAACCATGACCACCCTTTCAAAGCACTTCATGGCTTCCAACGTGAGTGCTACAGGCAGTAATCATTAAAGCAGGTTACCTTCACTTTCTTGGGAACAGGGACTATGGTGGTCTGTTTGAAACATGTAGGCATCACAGACTCGGTCAGGTAAACCGCCAAGCTCAATCCTCCACACAGCACAGACACAGCAGGCAAATAGTCTCTTATATAACCGACACCACTCCCTCTTCAATATTGTAGGCTACCAGCACATTGTAGTAGTCTCATATTCTGTTTCCTACAGCACACTTCTGCATTGCAGGGATGGGCACCAAGAGATGGGTAGAGGGGTAAGTGGCCTCGGTGAGCTGGCTAGGACTGGCTATAGAGCTGGCTATAGGGCTGGCTATAGGGCTGGCTAGGGCTGGTTATAGGACTGGCTATAGAGCTGGCTATAGGGCTGGCTATAGGGCTGGCTATAGAGCTGGCTATAGGGCTGGCTAGGGCTGGCTATAGGGCTGCCTAGGGCTGGCTATAGGGCTGGCTATAGTGCTGGCTATAGGGCTGGCTAGGGCTGGCTATAGGGCTGGCAATAGGGCTAGCTATAAGGCTGGCTAAGGGGCTGGCTATAGGGCTGGCTATAGGGCTGACTATAGGGCTGGTTATAGAGCTGGCTAGTGCTGGCTATAGGGCTGACTATATGGCTGGCTATAGGGCTGGTTAAAGAGCTGGCTAGTGCTGGCTATAGGGCTGGCTATAGGGCTGGCTATAGGGCTGGTTATAGGGCTGGTTATAGGGCTGGCTATAGTGCTGGCTATAGGGCTGGCTATAGGGTTGGCTATAGTGCTGGCTATAGGGCTGGTTATAGGGCTGGTTATAGGGCTGGTTATAGGGCTGGCTATAGTGCTGGCTATAGGGCTATAGGGTTGGCTATAGTGCTGGCTATAGGGCTGGTTATAGGGCTGGTTATAGGGCTGGCTATAGGGCTGGCTATAGGGCTGGCTATAGGGCTGGCTATAGGGCTGGCAATAGGGCTGGTTATAGGGCTGGTTATAAGGCTGGTTATAGGGCTGGTTATAGGGCTGGTTATAGGGCTGGCTATAGGGCTGGCTATAGGGCTGGCTATAGGGCTGGCAATAGGGCTGGCTATAGGGCTGGCAATAGGGCTGGCAATAGGGCTGGCTATAGGGCTGGTTATAGGGCTGGTTATAGGGCTGGTTATAGGGCTGGCAATAGGGCTGGCTATAGGGCTGGCTATAGGGTTGGCTATAGGGCTGGCTATAGGGCTGGTTATAGGGTTGGCTATAGGGCTGGCTATAGGGCTGGCAATAGGGCTGGCAATAGGGCTGGTTATAGGGCTGGTTATAGGGCTGGCAATAGGGCTGGCTATAGGGCTGGTTATAGGGCTGGTTATAGGGCTGGCAATAGGGCTGGCTATAGGGCTGGTTATAGGGCTGGCAATAGGGCTGGCAATAGGGCTGGTTATAGGGCTGGTTATAGGGCTGGTTATAGGGCTGGTTATAGGGCTGGCAATAGGGCTGGCAATAGGGCTGGCTATAGGGCTGGTTATAGGGCTGGCAATAGGGCTGGCTATAGGGCTGGCTATAGGGTTGGCTATAGGGCTGGCTATAGGGCTGGTTATAGGGTTGGCTATAGGGCTGGCTATAGGGTTGGCTATAGGGCTGGCTATAGGGCTGGTTATAGGGCTGGCTATAGGGCTGGCTATAGGGCTGGCTATAGGGCTGGCTATAGGGCTGGCTATAGGGCTGGCTATAGGGCTGGTTATAGGGTTGGCTATAGGGCTGGCTATAGGGCTGGCTATAGGGCTGGCTATAGGGCTGGCTATAGCATGACATATATATTTCAATGGGGAAAGATTCTCCCCTATTCCCTTAAAAACACATTCCCTTGTTTCTCTTCCCCATTATACTGTGCCACGTTCTGAGTTAGAATCACACGCTGTATTGTGTCCTTCCCATTCTATTCAATACATGATCCTCATCTATGTGGAGAACAGAACCAATATTTGAAGGGGAAAGAGATGCCAGCCTAGGATATCACGTCTCTTATCCACGGTGAAAATACAAAAACATGCCGACCGCAACTCCCACATTTGCAGCTGAAGTCAAGACGTGTCACAGCAGGTTTTTGAGGGTGTTAAATGCGGGTGTTTCTATGCGCCTCACAGGACACATTAAACCCCCTGAGCTGTGTCACGGTTTCCCCTTCCCAGCTTTAGAAAACGAGGCTGGAATACACACACACAGCGGCAAGCAGCATACAGTCAGGAGAAATCCTTGCAGAGATTACATCAGTCTAAACCTGATTAGCCTTCATACAGATTTAATCATAGCACCTCATAAAGTAGATTATACGACAGGCTCTCACGGCTTTATAATGAGAAATCACTGAGTCAAGACATTTCAGATTGTGTAGTGACAGACACACACACATGCTGTAGAAGAAAATGTGTCAATATATCCATATTTGATCGGTGCTACCCGAGAGACACTGGACACTGAGAGGGTGAAGGCCAGCTGGTACCCTATTTGGGCCTTGTGAACATTCACAAAGCCCTATAACCTGTCACATAGGTTCTGTATCAGCTCAACATAGAAAATATGGCATGTCTGAAAGATTATACAGAATACATCGCCGACATTTTGGGTTCTTCCAGAGTAACCTTGGGACTGCTGAGCTCAGTGATTCATGTCTCTTAAAAAACGAGTGTGTTCAGAATGTGTCTGAGAGTACCTGAGAGAGAGAAAGAAAGAGAAATGGAAAGATAAAGAAAGACAGAAGGATAGTGAAGGAGGGGTGGATTGGCTTGGGGAGAGAAAGATATATAGTGAAAGACATGGATTGAAAAGGGGTGAGTGTGTGTTTCACTGCTTATTGATCGAGGAAGGGGAGTGAGTGGTGACAACCCTTGACATCAATCAGAAGGACTTGTAGTGAATACATTAGCTCTCTCTCTCTCAAGCACTGTGTCTGCCAGAGCTGACAGCCAATCATCTCACCCTATCTCTCTCCCACTTCTATCCCACGATGCCTCAGCAGGCCACTCCGTCAAACACTCCTTCCGAACACGACGGCTCTCAAGGAGCAAAGACAGCAAACTGATTCCAGGTCCCCCTAAAAGAAAGTACACCACTGTTCTCAGTGTGAATCTGAACTATGCACGGATACCCTTGTGAATACAACTAACAGCAGCCGAATATACTGTAGTATGTCATTGTTTACAGAAAGAGAGATGGAAAGAGAGAGTGAGTGTGATAAAGGTCAAGTTTTAAAGCATGGGAAGGAGGAATCTGAATCCAAACTGTATTAGAGTTGCATGTGTAACATGCTTGCTTTGCCTGTCACAGAATGGTGTCAAGGCTGGTTTCTCTGATTTGTTTTCCGGGCATTAAATAATAAATTATACTGAACAAAAATATAAACGCAACATGTAAATTGTTGGTCCCATGTTACATGAGCTGAAATAAAAGATGCCAGAAATGTTCCATACACACAAAAAACACATTTCTCTCAGATTTTGTGCACACATTTACATCCCTGTTAGTGAGCATTTCTTATTTTCCAAGATAATCCATCCACCTGACAAGTGTGGTATATCAAGAAGCTGATTATACAGCATGATCATTACACAGGTGCACCTTGTGCAGGGGAAAATAAAAGGCCACTCTAAAATGTGCAGTTTTGTCACACAACACAATGCCACAGATGTCTCAAGTTTTGAGGGAGCGTGCAATTGGCATGCATACCAGAGAATTGAATGTTAATTTATCTTCCATAAACCACCTCCAATGTCATTTTAGAGAATTTGGCAGTAAGTCCTGTCATGGTTCCTTCGGGCACCAGAGGGTGGCAGAGTCCGCCTTAGAGACTGTGTTTTACTCAGGTGTTTCTTATCATTTCATTTTTGTTTCCCCTTTAAGCAAGGTGCGTTTTCTGTTCCCTTTGTTAGTTCAATAGTTCAGTTTCCTGTATGTTTCCCCGCATGAGTTTTTGATTGTTGTTGTTTGTTGTTTTGAGTTTTGCTGTATTGTTACGTTATCCATTTTTTCCAAGTAAAGTATTTATATTTTTCCAAGCCGCTGATTCCTGGTTCAATTTCTGCTCTACCCAGTCACAAGTCCAACCGGCCTCACAACCGCAGACCACGTGTGACCACACCAGCTCATGACCTCCACATCCGGCTTCTTCATCAGCGGGATTGTCTGAGACCAGCCACCTGGACAGCTGATGAAACTGAGGAGTATTTATGTCTGTAATAAAGCAATTTATTTGTGCTTCTATTGGCTCGGAGTACTTTAACTCATGGGGACACTACGTCACCACCAAGGGTAGAGTTCGAAAATTCAAGCCCCTTGGGTGCTGCCATGAGTTGATTCGAGGTGCCCATCCAAAAAGTCTCAAGGTCATTGGCCACAGATAAAATTATGTCAAATCACGTTATATCTACAGTAGCTTTGATTGGACTGATTATGTCAACATCATACTTTGAAAATCTTAGCTATCAAATCAAAGTTTATTTGTCACGTGCGCCGAATACAACAGGTGTAGACCTTACAGTGAAGTGCTTACTTACAGGCTCTAACCAATAGTGCAAAAAAGGTATTAGGTGAACAATAGGTATGTAAAGAAATAAAACAACAGAGAAAAGACAGGCTCTATACAGTAGCAAGGCTATAAAAGTAGCGAGTCTACATACACACAATGCAAATAATCCGGGTAGCCATTTGATTACCTGTTCAGGAGTCTTATGTCTTGGGGGTAAAAATTGTTAAGAAGCCTTTTTGTCCTTGACTTGGCACTCCGGTACCGCTTGCCAAGCGGTAGTAGAGAGAACAGTCTATGACTGGGGTGGCTGGGGTCTTTGACATATTTTAGGGCCATCCTCTGACACCGCCTGGTATAGAGGTCCTGGAGGGCAGGCAGCTTTGCCCCAGTGATGTACTGGGCCATACTCACTAGCCTCTGTAGTGCCTTGCGGTCAGAGGCCGAGCAATTGCTGTATCAGGCAGTGATGCAACCAGTCAAGATGCTCTCGATGTTGCAGCTGTAGAACCTTTTGAGGATCTCAGGACCCATGCCAAATCCTTTTAGTTTCCTGAGGGGGAATAAGCTTTGTCGTGCTAGCAGTCATCATCATGAATCAAGTCGACAATCTATTGGCAAATACTTTTTAATCCTTGTCATATGAAGAGAAATAATGAAGATAAATTATAGATAAAACGTATCAGTGTTCATTGGCCATTGAACATAAACATTACACAACAAGTTGGAAATCGCAAATTCAACAGTCAGTGGTTTGGAAGGAGTCAGTGGCTACCTGCGAGCATTGCAAAGCAATCACTAGCCTGCTATTCAGTGGAGTGGCTGTATGGTCCCAAGTCTGGGATTAAGCGTCTCTTTTCCAAGCTTAAAATAATACACATTCAACATTGGCCATGTTGTCAATGAAGCATGATTTGTGCTGCTCTCAAAACAACTGTTAATTCAGAACTGGAAAATCTGACTTCAGTGAGTTCAAGACAACTGGGAACTCGGGGAAAAAAAGGAGCTCCGACTGGGAAAATACATTTTGAACGGTCATCCAACTCGGAATTGTAAATCCAGAACTCGGGCCTCTTTCAAGAGCTACGACCTGAAGATCACTGACGTCATCATGATTCAACCTTGTTTTTTTCAGAGTTCCCAGTTGTCTTGAGAGTAGCAGAAATCCAGAGAATGCCAGACTTTGATGACAAAATGTGTGTGTATGTTGTATGTATGTTGTGTACTAAGCTGTTAGTAACCCATGTGCTTCACCCTAATAATGTGGTCTATGTTCCCCTCTTAATTTCACCTACTGTTCTGACATGGTGGTGCACATGTAGCCTATAACCTGTTTTAGAGAAATGCAATCATTAAATATTGTAAGAGCTTTCGTTGTCTGCTTAAATGCCCCCTTTTATTTATCATACGGTCCTGACTTGGTGTACAAGGAGAACACTGTAGGAACGGCCCATGTTCTGAATTCTGTCGCTGTACATTTCAAAAGTGCTGAACAAATATGTCTGTCCTCGCTCATTCATTAATGTCTCAATCGAAATTACGGATCGCCTCTTTGTCACGTTTTATCAAGGTGGGTGGAATCAGGCGCAGAGAGCAGGTTTCAGTGATTCGAACAGTTTATTCTCCGGAGCACAAAAAACACGGTCAACCCAACACACAGGGTGAATAATCCAACACAGGATCAAAATAGACCGGAGAATAAAACACAAGTGCTACACCAAATGACACGAATACAAAAACAATCCCGCACAAAACAAGGGCGGGACAACCTACTACATATAAGGACGTTAATTAAACTAAAATACACACAGGTGAAACTAATAAGACAAAACCAACAGACAAACGAAAAAGGGATCGGTAGTGGCTAGTAGGACGGTGACGACGACCGCCGAGCACCGCCCAAATAGGCAGGAGAGCCAACTTCGGCGGAAGTCGTGACACTCTTATCCACTTGTCGTCCCCTTACGCCATAGTTTGTACATCTCAATTGTCAGTAGAAACTACATTTGTTTAAGAAAATCAGCTATATCAGTTCTGGGTTTTTTAAAGGCAGTAATGAGGCTGAATGAACTGTTTCGCTGCCAGACAAGGCTCCGCTGATAGCCAGGTGTTGGCATGTATCATACATTTTGTTGTTGTTGTTGCCCCAGCAAGACTTACATGCTAAAACCGCCACTGGTCATGTGAAATCTATAGATAAGGGCCGGACAAATTATTTCAAATAACTGATTTCCTTATATGAACTGTAACTCACTAAAATCATTGAAATTGTTGCATGTTGTGTTTATATTCTTATTCAGTACACATCCCATTTCCTCCTACGACAGCACATAGCTCTGTGACAGCCATATCGGTGATATGATATCAGCGAGTTATATTCAAAAACTGCCAAGACTCCAGACATATAATAAGAAATATTATATATACAGTACCAGTCAGAAGTTTGGACACACCTACCCATTCCAGGGTTTGTGTTTGTTTATATTATTTTCTACATTGTAGAATAATAGTGAAGACATCAAAACTATTAAATAACACATATGGAAGCATGTTGTAACCAAAAAAGTGTTAAACATATCCAAATATATGTTATATTTGTGATTCTTTAAAGTAGCCACCCTTTGCCTCTTCTGGGTCATCTTGGGTGTGTGCTTAGGGTTGTTGCCCTGTTGGAAATTGAACCTTGGCCTCAGTCTGAGGTCCTGAGCAGGTTTTCATTAAGGATCTCTGTGTACTTTGCTCCTTTCATCTTTCCCTCAATCCTGACTGGTCTCCCAGTCCCTGCTGCTGAAAAACATCCCCACAGCATGATGCTGCCACCAGCATGCTTCACCACATGGATGGTCTCATTGTTTGAGTACTTTAGGTGCCTTTTGGCAAACTCCAAGCAGGCTGTCATTTGCCTTTTACTGATGAGTGGCTTCCATCCTGCCACTCTACCATAAAGGCCTAATTGATGGAGTGCTGCATAAATGGTTGTCCTTCTGGAAGGTTCTCCCATCTCCACAGAGGAACTCTGGAGCTCTGTCAGCGTGACGGTTGGGTTCTTGGTTACCTCCCTGACCAAGGCCCCTCGATTGCTCAGTTTGGCCGGGCTGCCAGCTCTAGGAAGAGTCTTGGTGGTTCCAAATTTCTTCCATTTAAGAATGATGGAGGCCACCGTATTCTTGTGGACCTTCAATGCTGCAGACATTTTTTAGTACCCTTCTCCAGATCTGTGCCTTGACACAATCCTGTCTTGGAGCTCTATGGACAATTCCTCTTGACCTCATGGCTTGATGAGTGCACTGTCAACTGTGAGACCTTACATGGACAAGTGTGTGCTTTTCCAAATGATGTCCAATCAATTGAATTTACCACAGGTACACTCCAATCAAGTTGTAGAAACATCTTAAGGATGATCAATGGAAACAGGATGCACCTGAGCTCAATTTCAAGTCTCATAGCAAAGGGTTTGAATACTTATGCATTTTAAATACACATTTCTAAAAATCTGTTTTCGCTTTGCAATTATGGGGTATTGTGTGTAGATTGATGGGATTTCAAAATAAAATTATATCCATTTTAGAATAAGGCTTATACTTCACAACGTGGAAAAAGTCAAGGGGTCTGAATAGTTATATATATATAAATAAATATGCATGCTGATGAAGGAAATACACAACAGGTCAAAAGTTTTAGAACACCTAATCATTCAAGGGTTTTACTTTATTTTTACTATTTTCTACATTGCAGAATAATAGTGAAGACATGAAAACTATGAAATAACGAATATGGGATCATGTAGTAACTAAAAAAAGTGTTAAATCAAAATCTATTTATATTTGAGATTCTTCAAATAGCCACATTTCGCCTTGATGACACCTTTGCACACTCTTGGCATTCTCTCAACCAGCTTCACCTGGAATCAGATCAGAGGCAATAGAAATGGCCAGGGATGTTCTCTCGAAAAGTGCATGAAAACATGCAGGAACGTTTTTCTGTCAAAATGTAACGAGATCTTTTGGGTGTCAGAGAAAATGTATGGTGTAAAAAGTACAAACTTTTCTTTAGGAATGTAGTGAAGTAAAGGTAAAAGTTCACAAAAATATAAACAGAAAAGTACAGACACCACAAAACTACTTAAAAAGTACTTTGAAGTATTTTTTCTAAGTACTTTACACCACTTCTGATGCTACTGTATGCATCTCAACCCTCCACACATCTCCTTCAGAGACACACCATATCCTTTAAACTAATTGAGTCTCTATAGTGGCTAGCAGGTGGACACTGTGCTCATAATGCACATTGAGAGTTTACTCAAGGGTGGAAATGGAAACAATAGCTTTGACCTTGAGGAATAAATAAAAGGGGAAGTGCTGGCGAATGTGCAAAAGAGGTTCATGACAGGCCTCAGTTAATGAGTCTGTGTGTGATTGTCAGAAAAGTACAGTTGTATTCTCTAATGCAGAAAAGTGGCAAATAGGTAGTTTAGAAAAAGCACAACTTTCATTACCTTGCTCTCTCCCCCCCCCCCTCCTTTATCCTGTGCTTAATGACTGCCTCTCCAAAAGGGCTGTTTATGCTAATGTCGTCATTTATCTGTAAGGGAAAGGGCAGAGTAGTTGAGACAATAACCTGGCTGACATTGAGATCCTTCTCCCTCTTCTCTCTCCCTCCTCCCTCTCCCATCTTCTCTCTCTGTCCTTCTCAGTCTCCCACCTTCTCTCTCCCTCCTTGTCCCTCGCTCTATGCTGGGGGCTGAAGGATTCATAAAGGCCGACACAAAAGAGTAGCGTCGCGGGCGTCTCCTCAACACAGTATTATGACTGGAACACCTATTAGGAGCACAAAGACACTAATCTGAGTCACATATCAGCCCTCTGACGGGCTGCTGGAGAGGAGAGGAGAGCTCCTTGTGTATGCAAACACACTGAGTGCTGAGATTACAAAAGAGATTACAGATGCTCAAACATGACATTTGAACACTGAAGAGCCAAAAAGGTCTCTGTCTATTACAGTGGCAATGTAAACACAAACTATCACTTTATCACCGCGTCGGGGCAGCCCTCTGTAATTTCACATCTAAGTGCTTTTCATCAGAATGACACACTATGCCCAGTCAGGCTCCAGATACATAGCACAATTTGTTTTTCTTCTAAATGGCCTATATTGTCTTTCCAATACTATAATCAGTGAAGTGAAACCATCCATTTCTGCCATCCCATTTCTTCCAGATAGCAGCCGTCTACGAGTGACAACAATCGATTTTGATCAGAGAAATATTATTGGGCAGTTGCGCAGATCACAAACTCAAGTAGACAGGTTTTTTTTATCAAGTATGGACGGTTATAAAATGTCAAGAGCTTGTTAGTGGTTTGTCTGATTCTGAGTAGCCTACTGTCCCTTCACTACCCCAAGTAATTTGTGCACAAATACAAAACTAATCTGTTAACTCATGATTTCTGAGCAACTTTATAAGCTTTGGGTTGATCAATGTTTGGATGGGTTGTTCAACAATGTGTGTTGAGTTGACAAGTGACAGGTTTGGCTAGATTAACTGAAACAATATTATTGAGTGGAAAGACAAAACAAATCAAAATACTTTTTATCTTGTGTGGAAAAATTCCAGATTCCAGAACAATAGTAGGCGGAAGTTGTGGAGACACTGTTGTTGATCGGTTTGATCTGAGAGATTTCTCTTGTGTCAGCTCGTTTTTACCTTTAACATGAATTCTCACGGTAACTGGTGCCGAGCTGCCAAACCTTTTTTTTTCACTACTTTGAAGATCATAGATTTGTACATCCCAAATACCCCAGCTGCATTCCTTTTCAACCAGACCAGAATCTCGCCGTTGTGAGGTACCTGGGAAGCTAGAACAGAAGGTGATGGTCTGGTGAGAAGACCGTTTGGACCGCGTATCCTGGTTTGTGTTCACTTCTACTCTAATAAGCCACTGAGCCTTTCTAATCCTGTTCGCTGTCACTTATGTTAAATTGGCACCACTAATTTCGCCATGGAGTTATTCAGAAGCACACAATGTTACAGAACGTTCAGAAAGAAACTTATTCTGGAGAACAGAGTTTCTTCACAGGTGTAGCACATGGGGATGTGTGAAACTTACTCCTCAGCCTGACATAGCTGTTACAATTGTTCAATAAACCAGTAGTCTCATTTCTCAATTACAGTGGCTCAATGTACTCTTATTTACCATCACTCTTTTAAACTCGACAGTATGAATTACATGACAAAATCCTTTTTAAATGCACCATGTATCCCCCTATGTATTATCACCATTCATTATTATTGTATATAGTGTTCCTATATTTATTATATATTTCATTCCTATCAATATGCAAACTCATCATAATAACAAATAAAACATGTTTAACCTCGTATTAATTCGTATTTAGTGCTTCAATCCGGGTGTACACTACATGATTATGGCCACGATTTAGAGACAACATCCCCATGTTGTTGCCTACTAGGCGCGTGCAGCAGTCACTGGCGGTCGTTTAACATGAGCGCGTCAAATATGCGGGCTACCGATCTCATCTTTGAGCAGTCCCAGACATTGCATTCGACCAAAGGTAAAGTGTCAAATCGTTCCATCTCTCAAGTTCACAAGCAATGTTATTAAATTCAAAATGTTGGCTAGATATTTGTAGTCTGTATGGCGAGCGTGAATATCTAACTGAACGTTTATGAGGCTGATTTGAGCCACAGCTCGTGGTTACATAACAATCTAATCACATCATTCTTTTAGCGAGACAGCGTGGTATGGAGAATCCTCACGACCAAATGAAGAATCTTGCAGTGTATGATGCCCGTCTGTGCCAGGAAGCACCAGTGACTTGGTCTATAAAAAAGTGGTCAGATGAAGCAGATGCTAAACTACAGGACTGTTTTGCTATCACATAAAACATTCAAATTGTTTTAAAACAGATTTGCTACTGATTAAATAACACACAGTAACATTCTGACATGAAGAAATACATTCAAAATCACATTCATACCTGAAATACATAAATAAATCACACAGATGTATGTAGCTTTGGCTTCAAGTCACTTGTAATTAGTGAGCTGAGAAGCCCCATGCGCCCCTATAGGAATTCCTAGGTATAACCAATCATACCAATCAAATAACCAGTCAAATAGAGCACACAGAACTTACTGTCAACATTCAGATAAATAATAGCATATTTCTTACTTATACACATTATGATTATATATTATTATTTTGTTATTATTAAGGCACATTTAATTATATCACATTCGAGCCAGGCATGGGCCAAATCGAGAGGAAGTGGTAGTTGCTAAGCAAGCAGCTTGACGTCCTTTACACTAGCATGCAGAATAAGCAATCACATCAACTCTATATATTGTACCAACTGGACAATCCCCTCAGTTATCACTCTATCTGTTTGTGGAATAACCTCTGTCTGTGTGTCATTGGAACAGCATGGTAGAATGCTAATGTAGGACACTAGACACAGCAGTGTTTGGAGTTTCTTCGAGCTTACGTACAGTATGGGGCAAGCAGGAAGTGTTGAGTCTGGGCGTGTGTGACTGTGTGTGACTGTGTTAGGTTCTGTCTGACTGTTTATTATGGGTGACTTCCTTAGGTCATGCGTGACTGCATTAAAATAGGTTAGGTATGCAGAGTGCACAGAACACCTATCTCTAGTGTACAGACACAAGTTTAGTCAACTTCTGCTGTGTTTGCAGAAAGGGTTGAAATGGTAGTTCATTGTCTCACGGTGTAAGGGCTGCAATAAGTAGTTATTTGTTTTAGGAGTAAAGTATGCTAATGTAGCAACTGATGGTTAAGGTGTGACTGTGAATACAGTGCGTACATATAGCTCTCTTGTTAGCTCTGTTGCTAGTTGTGAGGTTTCTACTTTGATTTTGAGGTTCCGTTACTGATGAAGAAACAGAGAGTGTTAGAGATGAGTACCACGGCCACACTCAATCTGCTGTTGTTGTCAACACAAAGGCTTATTGGAGATTTCCACCAACAGCCACCCGGCTAACAGCGACAAGAGATGACAAGCACAGTGTTTATACCCCTGACACTCTCCACTTCGTCACAATTCATTATAGTCCAAGAGGATTTATTGTTCTACATCTGCATTTCCTCACCACTTCTAGAGCCGTTATCAGGTGATCTCAACCTCTTAGCCATTTCCGTTTCGTCAGGCGTGTTTGTGGAAGTCGAACGCCTCGCAGTCGCCACTCGTCCTTTGTTGGATCCAGGTGGTTTCTGCTTTAGGGGTGTGACACAGGGGACTTTTTATTTAGAGTGACTGGAGTAGGTCAATTGAATACAATAGTCAGCACTAAAGGCTAATTAAACCCAGGAAAGCTGACGATTCACAAAATGCTGAGGATCTCCTATCTAACCAAGTCTGACTTTTCAGGGGAAAGGAGAGGTAATGTGAAGAGAGGGGGAGTCTTCGGTGATAAAAGTGCAGAGATACCAGACCCACCTTCCAGACCACTGCAGAGTGCAGAGACACCAGGCCCACCTTCCAGACCACTACCGAGTGCAGAGACACCAGGCCCACCTTCCAGACCACTGCAGAGTGCAGAGACACCAGGCCCACCTTCCAGACCACTGCCGAGTGCAGAGACACCAGGCCCACCTTCCAGACCACTGCCCAGTGCAGACACCAGGCCCACCTTCCAGACCACTGCCCAGTGCAGAGACACCAGGCCCACCTTCCAGACCACTGCCAGTGCAGACACCAGGCCCACCTTCCAGACCACTGCCCAGTGCAGAGACACCAGGCCCACCTTCCAGACCACTGCCCAGTGCAGAGACACCAGGCCCACCTTCCAGACCACTGCCCAGTGCAGAGACACCAGGCCCACCTTCCAGACCACTGCCCAGTGCAGAGACACCAGGCCCACCTTCCAGACCATTGCAGAGTGCAGAGACACCAGGCCCACCTTCCAGACCACTGCAGAGTGCAGAGACACCAGGCCTACCTTCCAGACCACTGCAGAGTGCAGAGACACCAGGCCCACCTTCCAGACCACTGACGAGTGCAGAGATACCAGGCCCACCATCCAGACCACTGCCAGACACCAGGCCCACCTTCCAGACCACAGTGCAGAGACACCAGGCCCACCTTCCAGACCACTGCAGAGTGCAGAGACACCAGGCCCACCTTCCAGACCACTGCAGAGTGCAGAGACACCAGGCCTACCTTCCAGACCACTGCAGAGTGCAGAGACACCAGGCCCACCTTCCAGACCACTGCCGAGTGCAGAGACACCAGGCCCACCTTCCAGACCACTGCCCAGTGCAGACACCAGGCCCACCTTCCAGACCACTACCGAGTGCAGAGACACCAGGCCCACCTTCCAGACCACTGCCCAGTGCCCAGAGACACCAGGCCCACCTTCCAGACCACTGCCCAGTGCAGAGACACCAGGCCCACCTTCCAGACCACTGCCCAGTGCAGAGACACCAGGCCCACCTTCCAGACCACTGCCCAGTGCAGAGACACCAGGCCCACCTTCCAGACCACTGCCCAGTGCAGAGACACCAGGCCCACCTTCCAGACCACTGCCCAGTGCAGAGACACCAGGCCCACCTTCCAGACCACTGCCCAGTGCAGAGAAACCAGGCCCACCTTCCAGACCACTGCCCAGTGCAGAGACACCAGGCCCACCTTCCAGATCACTGCCCAGTGCAGAGATACCAGGCCCACCTTCCAGACCACTGCCCAGTGCAGAGATACCAGGCCCACCTTCCAGATCACTGCCCAGTGCAGAGACACCAGGCCCACCTTCCAGACCACTGCCCAGTGCAGAGATACCAGGCCCACCTTCCAGACCACTGCCCAGTGCAGAGATACCAGGCCCACCTTCCAGACCACTGCCCAGTGCAGAGACACCAGGCCCACCTTCCAGACCACTGCCCAGTGCAGAGACACCAGGCCCACCTTCCAGACGACTGCCCAGTGCAGAGACACCAGGCCCACCTTCCAGACCACTGCCCAGTGCAGAGAAACCAGGCCCACCTTCCAGACCACTGCCCAGTGCAGAGACACCAGGCCCACCTTCCAGATCACTGCCCAGTGCAGAGATACCAGGCCCACCTTCAGACCACTGCCCAGTGCAGAGATACCAGGCCCACCTTCCAGATCACTGCCCAGTGCAGAGACACCAGGCCCACCTTCCAGACCACTGCCCAGTGTAGAGACACCAGGCCCACCTTCCAGACCACTGCCCAGTGCAGAGATACCAGGCCCACCTTCCAGACCACTGCCCAGTGCAGAGACACCAGGCCCACCTTCCAGACCACTGCCCAGTGCAGAGATACCAGGCCCACCTTCCAGACCACTGCCCAGTGTAGAGACACCAGGCCCACCTTCCAGATCACTGCCCAGTGCAGAGATACCAGGCCCACCTTCCAGACCACTGCCCAGTGCAGAGACACCAGGCCCACCTTCCAGACCACTGCCCAGTGCAGAGATACCAGGCCCACCTTCCAGACCACTGCCCAGTGCAGAGACACCAGGCCCACATTCCAGATCACTGCCCAGTGCAGAGACACCAGGCCCACCTTCCAGATCACTGCCCAGTGCAGAGACACCAGGCCCACCTTCCAGACCACTGCCCAGTGCAGAGACACCAGGCCCACCTTCCAGATCACTGCCCAGTGCAGAGACACCAGGCCCACCTTCCAGACCACTGCCCAGTGCAGAGACACCAGGCCCACCTTCCAGACCACTGCCCAGTGCAGAGACACCAGGCCCACCTTCCAGACCACTGCCCAGTGCAGAGATACCAGGCCCACCTTCCAGACCACTGCCCAGTGCAGAGATACCAGGCCCACCTTCCAGACCACTGCCCAGTGCAGAGACACCAGGCCCACCTTCCAGACCACTGCCCAGTGCAGAGACACCAGGCCCACCTTCCAGACCACTGCCCAGTGCAGAGACACCAGGCCCACCTTCCAGACCACTGCCCAGTGCAGAGACACCAGGCCCACCTTCCAGACCACTGCCCAGTGCAGAGACACCAGGCCCACCTTCCAGACCACTGCCCAGTGCAGAGACACCAGGCCCACCTTCCAGACCACTGCCCAGTGCAGAGACACCAGGCCCACCTTCCAGACCACTGCCCAGTGCAGAGATACCAGGCCCACCTTCCAGACCACTGCCCAGTGCAGAGATACCAGGCCCACCTTCCAGACCACTGCCCAGTGCAGAGATACCAGGCCCACTGCCCAGTGCAGAGACACCAGGCCCACCTTCCAGACCACTGCCCAGTGCAGAGACACCAGGCCCACCTTCCAGACCACTGCCCAGTGCAGAGACACCAGGCCCACCTTCCAGACCACTGCCCAGTGCAGAGACACCAGGCCCACCTTCCAGACCACTGCCCAGTGCAGAGACACCAGGCCCACCTTCCAGACCACTGCCCAGTGCAGAGATACCAGGCCCACCTTCCAGACCACTGCCCAGTGCAGAGACACCAGGCCCACCTTCCAGACCACTGCCCAGTGCAGAGACACCAGGCCCACCTTCCAGACCACTGCCCAGTGCAGAGACACCAGGCCCACCTTCCAGACCACTGCCCAGTGCAGAGACACCAGGCCCACCTTCCAGACCACTGCCCAGTGCAGAGACACCAGGCCCACCTTCCAGACCACTGCCCAGTGCAGAGACACCAGGCCCACCTTCCAGACCACTGCCCAGTGCAGAGACACCAGGCCCACCTTTCTTCTCTTATTTTCTATTCCATTGAAACGAGCAGAGAAATAACTAAATGATGAGTGTTTGATGTTTTCTTCTGTCTAAGTTTAGACCGATCCCAGATACAAACTTCAGTCATTGTTCACAACAAATCCAATACCACCTGATTATTGACTATTGTTATCGACATCAAACAGTGAAAAAAAAACATCCATCAACACTTAATGAAGCAGATAGCTTTCCAGTTATTTCTAGTTGCACAAAAACTGGCTGCACATCAAGAGCTACAAGTTTTCCTCAGAAGATGAAAAATACTCTCATTGGCACAGAAAATGATTGACAGCTCTTGGCAGTCCCACCCATCTTGGGTATGAGCCATCAAGTATCTTGTCTTGCTTGCCGGGCTCATGGCTCTCTGCCCATGATGGCTTGTGTCAGAAACACAGAGGCGCTGGTAAGAGTCTACACTCTTAGAAAAAAGGGTTCCAAAAGAGTTTGTCGGCTATCGCTATAGGAGAACCCTGTTTGCTTCCAGGTAGAACCCTTTTGGTTCCAGGTAGAACTCTTTTGGGGTTCCATGTAGAACCCTCTATGAAAAGGGTTCTACATGGAACTCAAAAAGTTTCAACCTGGAACCAAAAGTGTTCTATGTGGAACCAAAGAGGATTCTTTAAAGGGTTATCCTATGGGGACAGCCAAAGAACCGTTTATGATTCTAGATAGCACATTTTTTTTCTAAGAGTGTACCATTTACCCAGCATCACTATGTGTGTGACTGTTGTGCACAGCTTGTGGTCCTGTGGTTTAAGCCAAGGCAAACAGTAGCACATCAGAGATAATATGGTGATAAAGAACCAGGTCAGGTCTGGATGGTCACGTTTACTCCTGTCACCTCATACATAATAGAAAGAGAGAGAGAGCGAGTCTATAGAGAGAGAGAAAGAAATAAGGAGCGTGTGTGTGCATGTGAGTGAGGAGTGATCTCTGGCCCTGTCGGTCCGTCGGTCGGCCTGGTCCACTGTGCTAATGATCCTAGCGTGTCTGATTTGATGTGCTACATGCTTTGGCCTGGCAGGTGGGAACGGTCCCCATGGCGCCCACAGCCGCTTTGAACTGCCGAGCTAATATCAGCCAGTTCTGCTGCTGCCTCCCTCTGATAACACACTCCAGGCACCACTGACCAGCCGCACAGGAATACCAGCCAATCTGAATAGGAGAAATATCTCCACTTTAGAAAAAACAAGGGAAGAGACACAGGAAGAGAGAGAGAAGGAGGAGAGAGATAGAGAGAAGGATTTTTTTTTTAAGAAAAAGAAAAAGAAAGAATGAAAGAAAGAGAAAAAAATGAAAGGAAGAAAGAAAGAAAGAAAGAAAGAAAGAAAGAAAGAGAAAAAAATGAAAGGAAGAAAGAAAGAAAGAATGAAAGAAAGAAAGAAGGAAGGAAGTGGTTCCCTCGTTTCTGTTGAGGCATATAAGGCATTGAAAACAGAAAGTGTCATGTTTAACTTGACAGTTTAATCAAAGTCAAAAGGTATTTGATATCAAGAGAGGATGAGAAACGAAAGGCATGAGACTCCACAAATGATGTTTGAAAATGGAGCCTACTGAATGGCTGCCGTTTTGCAAGCTCCGACCCAGCTCTGATATTTTGTGATTATTTAGTTGTTTATTTTTACTATATTTTCACGAAATGTATCCTCTATGATTTTTAAAAAATCGGACAATAATTTTTTAACAACAGATCGGCACCTACTTCCCACAATTCCAGGCGTCAACTTCAACTCATCTGCCCTGGGCTCCCTCTGTAATTCTGACCCAATTTTTGGGCTACCCAAAAGGAAACGCTGGCATTACAGAGGCAAGGGGGAGGGGGATCCTGGTGAGATTAAGGTGAAGGGAAAACCGGCTACCTCTTCCCTCCATTCTACTGGTACAGTCACTTGATAATAAGATGGATGAACTCCGATCATGGATTTGCTGCCAACTACAATATTTTTTACTTTAATGAAACATGGCTCACAGACAAGATACCCCCCATGGCTATCCAACTTGATGGATTCTCCCTTCACTGGGCGGACAGGACAGAGGAGTTTGGGAAATCGAGGGGGGGGGGTTTCCTCTTCATCAACACCAACTGGTGTTCTAACTCCAGCACGGTGGAACTGTCGACCCACTGTTCACCCATCTTGGAATACCTGATGGTCAAATGTGGACCCTTCTACCTCCTGAGGGAGTTTTCAGCTGTTATTGTGACTGTTGTATACATTCCCCCTCAAGACAAGAAAAATAACAAGCTGCCGCATAACGAACTGTACGAAGTTATAAACAACTATATACAGAGGCTGCTTTTTTGGTTGCCGGCAATTTTAATTCCATGTCGGTAAGACATGACATGCCCAACTTCCATCAACACGTCTCCAACACCACGAGGGGCAACAAAATCCTAGACCACTGTTATTCTACCCACAAGCAAGCATACAAGGCCTCCCTCGTCCGCCATTCGGCAAATCAGTTCATGACTCTGTACTCCTGCTTCCTGTATACAAAGCAGAAACGTAACAGGAAGTACCTGTGACTCGCTCCATTGAGAAATGGTCACCAGAATCAGAGATTATGCTTCAGGACTGCGTTGCTAGCGCTGATTGGAATATGTTAAGAAATTTGGAAATGCATCGGCAGTGTTGTCACCACGGTGAAGGTTTATTGCTTCCCCAATCAAATGCCCTGGGTTAACACTAAGGTTTGCGTTAAGCTAAAGGACAGGGTTACCGCAAACAGAGCTATCATAGACAACCCTGAGGCTGCGTCCGAGGGCAGGAATAAGTACAAGAAGTCCCGTTAAAACCTCTGTTGATTCATCAAATGAGCTAAAGGGTAATATAGGAATAAGATCGAATCATACTACACAGACTCTGACACGCGCCGCATGTGGCAGGGACTACAGTAAGTTACGGATTACAAAGGACAACCCAACCGTGATCTACACAACGATGCCTCTCTACCAGATGAACTCAATGCATTTTATGCACACTTTGACAACAGCAACATTGTGTCGGGTGTGAGGGCCGTCACCCAGATAATTGGATAATCTCGCTCTCCGAGGCCAACGGGGCTTGACGGTATTCCAGGGCACCTTCTCAGAGCATGCACAGAACAGCTGGCAGGCATATTCATAGTAATTTTCATTCTGTAATCCCCACATGTTTTAAGACGACCACCATCACCCCTGTTCCCAAGAAATCTAAGGCTTCATGCCACAATGATTACCACCCTGTAGCACTCACTTCTGTAATCCTGACGTGCTATGAGAGGCTGGATATGGCACACATTAACTCCACCCTCCCAGACTCCCTAGACCCACTCCAATTTGCATAACGCCCAACAGATCCATAGATGACACAATTTCAATTGCGCTCCACACTGCCCTCACCAACTTAGATAAGATGAACACCTATGTGAGAATGCTGTTCATTGACTACAGCTGAGAATTCAACATCATCGTCCCCTCCAAGCTCATCACCAAGCTAAGAACTCTGGGTCTGAACAACTCCCTCTGCAACTGGATCCTGGACTTCCTGATGGGCCGACCCCAAGTGGTGAGGGCAGGCAAAATTATCTACTCCACGATGACCCTCAACCCTGGGTCCCCACAGTGGTGTGGGCTTAGTCCCCTCCTATACTCCCTGTTCGCCCACGACAGCGTGGCCACACGACTCCAACACCATCATCAAGTTTTCTGACAACATGTCGGATGCAGGGCTGTTCACCGGTGACGGTGAGTCAGCCTACAGGGAGGAGGTCAGTGTCCTGGCATTGTGGTGCCAGAGCAACAACCTCTCCCTCAACATCAGTAACACCAAGGAGCTGATCATGGTCTACAGGAAACGGGGTGTGAGCACGCTCCCATCCACATCGACAGGGCTGAAGTGGAGCAGGTCTAAAGCTTCCATTTCCTCAGTGTCCAAATCACTAAATATTTAGAATAGTCCAAACACACAAGCACAGTCGTGAAGAAGGCACGACAGAGCCTCGTCCCCTCAGAATTTTGGCATGGGCCCTCAAAACCTCAATTTTTTTTTAAAATTGTGAGCACTTCCTTCCTCCATTGTGAGCATCTTGACTGGCTGCATCACCGCCTGGTATGGCAATATCACCACCCTTGATCGCATGGCGCCACAGAGGGTGATGCAGATAGTCCAGTACATCACTGGGGCCGAGCACCCTGCCATCCAGGACATCTATATCAGGCGGTGTGGAAGGAAGGTTCGGAAAACCGCCCAAGCCATAGACTATTCTCTATGCTTCCGCATGGCAAGTGGTACCGGTGGCTCTTGAACAACTTCTATCCCCAAGCATTAAGGATGATAAATAGCTAATAAAATATCTGCATGGATTGTCTGAGTTGACTTTGTATCTTTATTGACCTTTTATTTTTGCACTGTCTCTTTGTACACTCACCGGACCCTACACACTCACTCCATCATCTGCTCACTCACACATAATATGTACATACATTTATCCTGACTCTATACACACCCACTCACATGCAAGCTGCTGCCACTCTGTTCATCTTATATTCTGTTGCTTAGTCATCTTGCACCTATACTCCAAGGGCTCTCGAGTGGCACAGTGGTCTAAGACACCTCAGTGCAAGAGGTGTCACTGCAGTACCTGGTTTGAATCCAGGCTGCATCACATCTGGCTGTGATTGGGAGTACCATAGGGCGGTGCAGGATTGGCCCAGCGTCGTTTGGGTTTGGCCGGGGTAGGCCGTCATTGGAAATAAGAATTAGTTCTTAACTGACTTACCTAGTTAAATAAAACAATATACAATGCATGTTTCACTCCATCACTCCAGAATCCCTGCACATTGTAAATACTGTATTGGAACTGACCCTGTATATAGTATGCTTACTAACTTATTCTGTTCTGAAAGTCTATTGTGTTTTTCCTATTACATTGTTATTGATTATTGAATTGTTGGGTTTTGAGTTAGCAAGAAAGGCATTTCACTGTACTTGTGCGCTTTACATTACAACTTGGAACTTGATAAGTAGCACAGGGCCATGGAGAGGCTGAGACACACAAAGTCAGAATGAAAGAGAATGGAAAAGATGAAAAGAAAGAGAGTCAAGGGTGGGGGAGGCACAAAGAGAGGGAGAGGGGGGGGGAGCGAGAGAGAACTTTTTGTAACTTTTGTGTGTGTAATGTTTACTGTTCATTTTTAGTGTATAATGTTAATGGTTCATTTTTATTTAACTTTTGTTTATTAACTATTTCACTTGCTTTGGCAATGTAACATTTCCCATGCCAATAAAGCCCTTCAATTGAATGGAATTGAATAGAGAGTGAGAGGGAGGTGAGATACAGAAAGGAAGACAGAGAGAGAGAGAGAGATAGAGAGAGAGAGGGGGAGGGGTGAGATACAGAAAGGAAGACAGAGAGAGAGAGAGAGAGAGGGGGTGAGATACAGAAAGGAAGACAGAGAGAGAGAGAGAGAGAGAGAGAGAGAGAGGGGGGTGAGTTACAGAAAGGAAGACAGAGAGAGAGAGAGAGGGGGGTGAGATACAGAAAGGAAGACAGAGAGAGAGAGAGGGGGTGAGATACAGAAAGGAAGACAGAGAGAGAGAGAGAGAGAGGGGGTGAGATACAGAAAAGGAAGACAGAGAGAGAGAGAGGGGTGAGATACAGAAAGGAAGACAGAGAGAGAGAGAGAGGGTGGGTGAGAGAAATGGGAAGAGAGAGAGAGAGAGAGAGAGAGAGAGAGAGAGAGAGAGAGAGAAAGGGGGGTGAGAGAGAGGAGGGGGGTGAGAGAGAGGTACAGTTGAAGTCGGAAGTTTACATACACCTTCGCCAAACACATTTAAACTCAGTTTTTCACAATTCCTGACTTTTAATCCCAGTAAAAAATCCCTCTTTTAGGTCAGTTAAGATCACCACTTTATTTGAATGTAAAATATCACAATAATGGTGGAGAGAATGATTTATTTCATATTTTATTTATTTCATCACATTCCCAGTGGGTCAGAAGTTTACATACACTCAATTAGTATTTGGTAGCATTGCCTTTAAATAATTTAACTTGGGTCAAACATTTCGGGTAGCCTTCCACAAGCTTCCCACAATAAGTTGGGTGAATTTTGGCCCATTCCTCCTGACAGAGCTGGTGTAACTGAGTCAGGTTTGTATGCCTCCTTGCTCGCACATGCTTTTTCAGTTCTGCCCACAAATGTCCTATGGGATTGAGGTCAGGGCTTTGTGATGGCCTCTCCAATACCTTGACTTTGTTGTCCTTAAACCATTTTGCCACAACTTTGGAAGTATGCTTGGGGTCATTGTCCATTTGGAAGACTCATTTGCGACCAAGCTTTAACTTCCTGACTGATGTCTTGAGTTGTTGCGTCAATATATACACGTAATTTTCCATCCTCATGTTGCCATCTATTTTGTGAAGTGCACCAGTCCCTCCTGCAGCAAAGCACCCCCAAAACATGATGCTGCCACCCCCGTGCTTCACGGTTGGGATGGTGTTCTTCGGCTTGCAAGCGTCCCCCTTTTTCCTCCAAACATAACGATGGTCATTATGGCCAAACAGTTCTATTTTTGACCAGAGGACATTTTTGACCAGAGGACATTTCTCCAAAAAGTATGATCTTTGTCCCATTGTGCAGTTGCAAACCGTAGTCAGGCTTTTTTTATGGTGGTTTTGGAGCTGTGGCTTCTTCCTTGCTGAGCGGCATTTCATGTTATGTCGATATAAGACTTGTTTTACTGTAGATATAGATACATTTGTACCTGTTTCCTCCAGCATCTTCACAAGGTCCTTTGCTGTTGTTCTGGGATCGGTTTGCACTTTTCACACCAGAGTACGTTCCTCTCTAGGAGACAGAACACATCTCCTTCCTGAGCGGTATGACGCCTGCGTGGTCCAATGGTGTTAATACTTGCATACTATTGTTTGTACAGATGAACATGGTACCTTCAGGCGTTTGGAAATTGCTCCCAAGGATTAACCAGACTTCTGGAGGTCTACAATTCTTTTTCTGAGGTTTTGGCTGATTTCTTTTGATTGTACCATGATGTCAAGCAAAGAGGCACTGAGTTTGAAGGTAGGTCTTGAAATACATCCACAGGTACATCTTCAATTGACTCAAATTATGTAAATTAGCCTATCAGAAGCTTCTAAAGCCATGACATAATTTTCTGGAATTTTCCAAGCTGTTTAAAGGCACAGTCAACTTAGTGTATGTCAACTTCTGACCCACTGGAATTGTGATCCAGTGAATTATAAGTGAAATAATCTGTCTGCAAACAATTGTTGGAAAAACGTGTCATTGTCACGCCCTGACACTAGAGACCCTTATTATTCTCTATGTTTGTTTAGGTCAGGCTGTGACTTGGGCAGGAAATTCTATGTTTTCTGTTTCTTTGTTTTGGCCGCGTGTGGTTCCCAATCAGAGGCAGCTGTCTATCATTGTCTCTGATTGGGGATCATACTTAGGCAGCCCTTTTTCCCACCATTAGGTTGTGGGATCTTGTTTTCTGTTTAGTGTCTTAGCCTGACAGAACTGTGCTCTTTAGGTTTCACATTTGTTATTTTGTTTGAGTGTTTTTTGAATAAAATAATCATGAACACTTTCCACGCTGCGCTTTGGTCTACTCTTCCTACCACCAACGAGAGCCGTTACAGTCATGCACAAAGTAGATGTCCTAACCCGACTTGCCAAAACTATAGTTTGTTAACAAGAAATGTGTGGAGTGGTTGAAAAACGAGATGTAATGACTCCAACCTAAATGTATGTAAACTTCCGACTTCAACTATATATATATATATATATAGAGAGAGAGAGAGAGAGAGAGAGAGAGAGAGAGGGGTGAGAAACAGTAAGGAAGAAAGAGACGATGAGAGAGATAGAGAAGGGGTTGAGATACAGAAAGGAAGACAGAGAGAGAGACTGAGAAAGGAAGACAGAGAGTGAGTGATGCACTGATAGTGTGTGAGAGAGCACTAATCATGTCTGCAGACATTACCCCAGTGGTTAATGAAAAATGACCAAATAAAATCAGGTTGTGTCTCATACTGGAGAAACATTCATCTTGTTTCATTGTGTGCCAAATTCAGACAACGGGTTGTTGACAGTCAGAGCTAGTCTTTTAATGAGATAAATATGGAAATGATCAGATAAATAGTACAGCCTAATGTATTATAATTATGGAACCTTTTGACGATAGGATTTTTTATCTCTAATTGTCTTGTCATGTTGTACCAGTGTATTCAGTCAAGCTTATAGTCTCAATTCAACTTCAAAAAGACTCTTGACCGTCCCGGTAAAGTTTAATCCGTGGCTCAAATGAGAAGCAACCCTTACACCTCTACTGTCAGACTTTCTCAATCACTTTTCTTCACACCAAATATCCCTACAGAAGTTTAATAGGAGCAGGACTTGTCTCTGAACATTTCCTTCAGTAATGAAATGCCAGTGCTAATACGAGCAAACCGTGTGTCAGTTTCCTTATTCAAGTCCTTTTGAACATGAAGCCACTCAACCGAAGATTGAATCGCCCCCTTCACTTATATTCAACATCACTCCTTGTCTTAGCTTGTTACTTTAGCTAGACTGCTACCTCCATGCAATGACAAAACCTTTTAAATTATGTTATTCCTTACTTCAAGGCTTCACATTTACCTCAAACACTTGGCATTTAAATTGGGGTATTTATTCCAACTCTGCAGCTCTTAAAAACAACCAACCAAATACAGACCAATTAGCTAAAGGACACTGCTCTTACATTCTCACCCTGCAGCCTCCCAATTAGATGTTACGGTGCCATTTTCTCCTCAATTATCTCCACTACTGTTCCTTTCCACAATCTCTGGGCTATTCCAGTCACTGTTCATTTGTTCATTACACACAATAGCCAACCAGCCTCAAGGCACAGGTTCCCCCCAAATGTCTGAAATCAGTTTAACTGAAATCAACTCAGCCCTGCCTGCCTACACTGTGGTGTCTTATTGGAAACATTCACTATGAATTGGCAGTGGTGGTGTTAAAGTACCAGCAGCACCAAATGGAGTCTCAGACTGCCACCATCAAGCAGTTGGACAGATGGCCTTCTATGCTCACGAACAAGCTAACACGGGTCCTATCAAATGTGTTTTCTGTCTGGCTAATTAAGGAAAGCACTTAGATCCTGTTGCTAATTCCCTGGACTATTGCTCTGTGACAATTATCCGTAACTAATGACTGAATTTACAATCAGCCCCTGCTGGTGACTTTCACCCGTTGAACACATGAAGTAGATCTGTTGAGGGTATAGGCTTGGTTACCCACCAGGAAGGGTATAGGCTTGGTTACCCACCAGGAAGGGTATAGGCTTGGTTACCCACCAGGAAGGGTATAGGCTTGGTTACCCACCAGGAAGGGTATAGGTTACCCACCAGGAAGGGTTAGGCTTGGTTACCCACCAGGAAGGGTATAGGCTTGGTTACCCACCAGGAAGGGTATAGGCTTGGTTACCCACCATGAAGGGTATAGGCTTGGTTACCCACCAGGAAGGGTATAGGCTTGGTTACCCACCAGGAAGGGTATAGGCTTGGTTACCCACCAGGAAGGGTATAGGCTTGGTTACCCACCAGGAAGGGTATAGGCTTGGTTACCCACCAGGAAGGGTATAGGCTTGGTTACCCACCAGGAAGGGTCTAGGCTTGGTTACCCACCAGGAAGGGTATAGGCTTAGTAACCCACCAGGAAGGGTATAGGCTTGGTTACCCACCAGGAAGGGTCTAGGCTTGGTTACCCACCAGGAAGGGTATAGGCTTAGTAACCCACCAGGAAGGGTATAGGCTTGGTTACCCACCAGGAAGGGTATAGGCTTGGTTACCCACCAGGAAGGGTCTAGGCTTGGTTACCCACCAGGAAGGGTCTATAGAAATGATGTTCATGGAAAGTTCCCAGTACATTGTATGTAGTAGCTGCTTTAGCATTTTTCAGAAAATAAATTGGAAGATCCAAGGGAAAGTCCAACAATTATCTACATTTTCCAAATGTAGGTGATTATTATGCTTCAACCGCCTCATACTGTAACACGCCCTGGTGCAAACTGCCTAACTGCTACCCTCAAACTTCAAGGTGTTGAATATAGTAGAGTGGCCAAACGGAAGCCACTCCTCAGTAAGGGAGTGGTGTAAAGTACTGTAAAGGTAAAAATACTTTAAAGTACAACTTAAATAGAGTATCTGTACTTTACTACTTATTTTTGCAAACTTTTACTTTTACTTCACTACATTCCTAATGAAAAGTATGTACTTTTTACTCCATACGTTTTTTCTGACAATTTGAATTTGTTACATTTTGACAGGTGTCACGACTTCCGCTGAAGTCGGTCCCTCTCCTTGGTCGGGCGGTGTTCAGCGGTCGACGTCACCGATCTTCTAGCCATCACTGATCCATTTTTCATTTTCCATTGGTGTTGTCTTGTCTTCCATCACACCTTGTTCCAATCCCATCAATTACATGTTGTGTATTTAACCCTCTGTTTACCCTCATGTCCTTGTCAGTGATTGTTTGTTGTATGTATTGGTGCAAGTTATGCTCTGGTGTGAGACGGGTTTTGCACCCTCTTATTTTATTTTGTATATTTTGGTTTCCAGAGTTTTTTTCTATATTTATCAAACTGCTCAGTTTATACTACGTTCACTCTGCAGCATACCACCCTGCATACCACTGCTGGCTTGCTTCTGAAGCTAAGCAGGGTTGGTCCTGGTCAGTCCCTGGATGGGAGACCACATGCTGCTGGAAGTGGTGTTGGAGGGCCAGTAGGAAGCACTCCTCTGGTCTAAAAAATATCCCATTGCCCCAGGGCAGTGATTGGGGACACTGCCCTGTGTAGGGTGCTGTCTTTTGGATGTTAAACGGGTGTCCTGACTCTCAGAGGTCATTAAAGATCCCATGGCACTTATCGTAAGAGTAGGGGTGTTAACCCTGGTGTCCTGGCTAAATTCCCAATCTGGCCCTCAAACCATCATGGTCACCTAATAATCCCCTGTTTACAATTGGCTCATTCATCCCCCTCCTCTCCCCTGTAACTTTTCCCAGGGTCATTGCTGTAAATGAGAACATCTTCTCAGTCAACTTACCTGGTAAAATAACAGATAACAGACTTCCCTACCACCAGCACGCACCCATTACAACAGGAAAATGGTCCTATTCATGCACTTATCAAGGGAACATCCCTGGTGATTTATACTGCCTCTGATCTGGCTGACTCACTAAACACAAATGCTTTCTTTGTAAATTATCACTTAGAAATGTCCTTGTTGTTGAAAGAAAAGCACATTTTTTGTCCATTAAAATAACATCAAATTGATCAGACATACAGTGTAGACACTGTTAATGTTAATGACTGTTGTAGCTGGAAATGAGATTTTTAATGGAACATCTACATAGGCGGCCCATTTTCAGAAACCATCACTCCTGTGTTCCAATGGCAGGTTGTGTTAGCTAATCCAAGTTTATCATTTTAAAAGGCTAATTGATCATTAGAAAACCCTTTTGCAATTATGTTAGTACAGCTGAAAACTGTCGTCCTGATTAAAGAAGCAATAAAACTGGCCTTCTTTAGACCAGTTGAGTATCTGGAGCATCAGCATTTGTGGGTTCGATTACAGGCTCAAAATGGCCAGAAACAAAGACCTTTCTACTGAAACTCATCAGTCTATTCTTGTTCTGAGAAATGAAGGCTATTCCATGGAAGAAACTGCTAAGAAACTGAAGTTCTCATACAACGCTGTGTACTACTCCCGTCACAGAACAGCTCAAACTGGCCCTAACCAGAATAGAAAGAGGAGTGGGAAGCTCCGGTGCAGAACTGAGCAAGAGGACAAGTACATTAGAGTGTCTAGTTTGAGAAACAGACGCCTCACAAGTCCACAACTGGAAGCTTCATTAAATAGTACCCACAAAACACCAGTCTCAATGTCAAGAGTGAAGAGGCAACTCCGGGTTGCTGGCCTTCTAGGCAGAGTTCCTCTGTCCAGTGTCTGTGTTCTTTTGCCCATCATAATTTTTTCTTGTTATTGGCCAGTCTGAGATATATTTTTTTCTTTGCAACTCTGCCTAGAAGGCCACCATCCCAGTCGCCTCTTCACTGTTGACATTGAGCTGGTGGTTTGCGGGTACTGTTTAATGAAGCTGCCAGTTGAGGACTTGCGAGGCATCTGTTTATTAGCTAACACACAACGTGCCATTGGAACACAGGAGTGATGGTTGCTGATACTGGGCATCTGTACACCTATGTAGAGTTGAAGTTGCAAGATTACATACACTTAGGTTGGAGTCATTAAAACTTGTTCTTCAACCACTCCACAAATTTCTTGTCAACAATCTATAGTTTTGTCAAGTCGGTTAGGAAATCTACTTTGTGCATGACACAATAACTTTTTCCAACAATTGTTTACAGACAGATTATTTCACTTATAATTCACTATATCACAATTCCATTGGGTCAAAAGTTTACATACTCTAAGTTGACTGAGCCTTTAAACAGCTTGGAAAATTCCAGAAAATTATGTCATGGCATTAGATGCTTCTGATAGGCTAATTGACATCATTTGAGTCAATTGCATCCCAACCATTTGAGTCAACCTGTGAATGTATTTCAAGGCCTACCTTCAAACTCAGTGCCTCTTTGCTTGACATCATGGCAAAATCCAAAGAAATTAGCCAAGACATCAGAAAAAGAAGACCTCCACAAGTCTGGTTCATCCTTGGGAGCAATTTCCAAATGCCTGAAGGTACCACGTTCATCTGTACAAACAATAGTACGCAAGTATTAACACCATGGGACCATGCAGCCGTCATACCGCTCAGGAAGGAGACGAGTTCTGTCTCCTAGAGATGAACGTACTCTTGTGCGAAAAGTGCAAATCAATCCCAGAACAACAGCAAAGGACCTTGTGAAGATGTTGGAGGAAACAAGTACAAAAGTGTCTATATCCAAAGTAAAACAAGTTCTATATCGACATAACCTGAAAGGCCGCTCAGCAAGGAAGAAGCCACTGCTCCAAAACTGCCATAAAAAAATCAGATTATGGTTTGCAACTGCACAATGAGACAAAGATCGTACTTTTTGGAGAAATGTCCTCTGGTCTGATGAAACAAAAACTGTTTGGCCATAAATGACCATCGTTATGTTTGGAGTAAAAAGGGGGAAGCTAACAAGCCAAAGAACACCATCACAACCATGAAGCAATGGGTGGCAGTATCATGTTGTGGGGTGCTTTGCTGCAGGAGGGACTCATACACTTCACAAAATAGACGGCATGATTAAGAAGAAAAATGATGTGGATGCATTATGTGAAGCAACATCTCAAGACATCAGTCAGGAAGTTAAAGCTTGGTCGCAAATGGGTCTTCCAAATGAACAATGACCCCAAGCATACTTCCAAAGTTGTGGCAAAATGGCTTAAGGATAACAAAGTCAAGGGATTGGAGTGTCCATCACAAAGCCCTGACCTCAATACCATAGAAAAATTGTGGGCAGGACTGAAAAGCATGTGCGAGCAAGGAAGCCTACAAACCTGACTCCGTTACACCAGCTCTGTCAGGAGGAATGGGCCAATATTCACCCAACTTATTGTGGGAAGGTTGTGGAAGGCTACCCAAAACGTTTGACCCAAGTTAAACAATTTAAAGGCAATGCTACCAAATACTAATTGAGTGTATGTAAACTTCTGACCCACTGGGAATGAGATTAAAGAAATAAAAGCTGAAATAAATAATTCTCTCTACTATTATTCTGACATTTCACATTCTTAAAATAAAGTGATGATCTTAACTGACCTAAGACAGGGAATTTTTACTGGGATTAAATGTCAGGAATTGTGAAAAAACTGAGTGTATGAATGAATGTATTTGGCTAAGGTGTATGTAAACTTCCGACTTCAACTGTAGATATTCAGCCGTTGCCATCTACAATAGTCATTTACAACGTTAACAATGTCTACACTGTATTTCTGATCAATTATGTTATTTTAATGGACAAAAAAAATGTTTTTCTTTCAAATTCAAGGGCATTTCTAAGTGACCCCAAAGTTTTGAACAGTAGTGTATCTCAGGTCCTGCCCATTCACCCTCCGAATGGCAGACATACACAATCCATGTCTCAATTGTCTCAAGGCTTAAAAATTCTTCTTTAACCTGTGTTCTCCCCTTCAGCTACATTGACTGAAGTGGATTTAACAAGTGGTCCGTCTATGTCATGGAAAGATCTGTTCTTAATATTTTGTATACTCAGTGTATGTGGAGTAATATATTCGTATCAGACCCAAACTGCAGGTAGAAACAAACTTTTATTAGTTTAAAAAAGCCTCACTCACCGTGACCGTACAGATTAGTAGATTATATTTTATGAACATAAGGAATTGTGGGACTGAACATTTTAGTTTTAGTTTCTAAAATTGTGCTTATGAAGCCTTTCTGTGATTAGCTTTGCAATTACCATTCTGTGGTACATTCCTCATTATGGCTGAGAATTCCACACACACACACACACACACACACACACACACACACACACACACAAACAAGGTCTGTCTGTCAGTGTGGCTAAATTCCCAACTATCAACCCCGCCACACACTCCCACACACACACTCTCTTTTTTTCTGTTGCCATGGTTCTAATTATGGGACTATTGACAGCAAAAATGTTTCAGCAGAAAACTTTTAAGCACTAGAACAGCATAATTTCATACATGGTCTCTGAACCACCATGGACAGAGAGTGAGAGAGTTGGAGAAGAGAGAGGAGAGAGTTGGAGAAGAGAGAGAGAAAGAGTTGGAGAAGAGAGAGGAGAGAGTTGGAGAAGAGAGAGGAGAGAGTTGGAGAAGAGAGAGAGAAAGAGTTGGAGAAGAGAGAGGAGAGAGTTGGAGAAGAGGGAGGAGAGAGTTGGAGAAGAAAGAGAGAGAGAGTTGGAGAAGAGAGAGGAGAGAGTTGGAGAAGAGAGAGAGAAAGAGTTGGAGAAGAGAGAGGAGAGAGTTGGAGAAGAGAGAGAGAAAGAGTTGGAGAAGAGAGAGGAGAGAGTTGGAGAAGAGAGAGAGAAAGAGTTGGAAAAAGAGAGAGGAGAGAGTTGGAGAAGAGGGAGGAGAGAGTTGGAGAAGAGAGAGAGAGAGAGAGTTGGAGAAGAGAGAGAGAGAGAGTTGGAGAAGAGAGAGGAGAGAGTTGGAGAAGAGAGAGGAGAGAGTTGGAGAAGAGAGAGGAGAGAGTTGGAGAAGAGGGAGGAGAGAGTTGGAGAAGAGGGAGGAGAGAGTTGGAGAAGAGAGAGGAGAGAGTTGGAGAAGAGAGAGAGAGAGAGTTGGAGAAGAGAGAGGAGAGAGTTGGAGAAGAGAGAGGAGAGAGTTGGAGAAGAGGGGGAGAGAGTTGGAGAAGAGAGAGGAGAGAGTTGGAGAAGAGAGAGGAGAGAGTTGGAGAAGAGGGAGGAGAGAGTTGGAGAAGAGAGAGAGGAGAGAGTTGGAGAAGAGAGAGGAGAGAGTTGGAGAAGAGAGAGAGAAAGAGTTGGAGAAGAGAGAGGAGAGAGTTGGAGAAGAGAGAGAGAGAGAGTTGGAGAAGAGAGAGGAGAGAGTTGGAGAAGAGAGAGAGAAAGAGTTGGAGAAGAGAGAGGAGAGAGTTGGAGAAGAGGGAGGAGAGAGTTGGAGAAGAGAGAGAGAGAGAGTTGGAGAAGAGAGAGGAGAGAGTTGGAGAAGAGAGAGAGAGAGAGAGTTGGAGAAGAGAGAGGAGAGAGTTGGAGAAGAGAGAGAGAAAGAGTTGGAGAAGAGAGAGGAGAGAGTTGGAGAAGAGAGAGGAGAGAGTTGGAGAAGAGGGAGGAGAGAGTTGGAGAAGAGGGAGGAGAGAGTTGGAGAAGAGAGAGGAGAGAGTTGGAGAGAGAGAGAGAGAGTTGGAGAAGAGAGAGGAGAGAGTTGGAGAGAGAGAGAGAGAGAGTTGGAGAAGAGAGAGAGAGAGAGTTGGAGAAGAGAGAGGAGAGAGTTGGAGAAGAGGGAGGAGAGAGTTGGAGAAGAGAGAGAGAGAGTTGGAGAAGAGAGAGGAGAGAGTTGGAGAAGAGAGAGAGAGAGAGTTGGAGAAGAGAGAGGAGAGAGTTGGAGAAGAGAGAGAGAGAGAGTTGGAGAAGAGAGAGGAGAGAGTTGGAGAAGAGAGAGGAGAGAGTTGGAGAAGAGGGAGGAGAGAGTTGGAGAAGAGGGAGGAGAGAGTTGGAGAAGAGAGAGGAGAGAGTTGGAGAAGAGAGAGAGAGAGAGTTGGAGAAGAGAGAGGAGAGAGTTGGAGAAGAGAGAGGAGAGAGTTGGAGAAGAGGGGGAGAGAGTTGGAGAAGAGAGAGGAGAGAGTTGGAGAAGAGAGAGGAGAGAGTTGGAGAAGAGTGAGGAGAGAGTTGGAGAAGAGAGAGGAGAGAGTTGGAGAAGAGGGGGAGAGTTGGAGAAGAGAGAGGAGAGAGTTGGAGAAGAGGGAGGAGAGAGTTGGAGAAAGAGAGGAGAGAGTTGGAGAGAGAGAGAGGAGAGAGTTGGAGAAGAGAGAGGAGAGAGTTGGAGAGAGAGAGGAGAGAGTTGGAGAAGAGAGAGAGAGAGAGTTGGAGAAGAGAGAGAGAGAGAGTTGGAGAAGAGAGAGGAGAGAGTTGGAGAAGAGAGAGGAGAGAGTTGGAGAAGAGCGAGACAAAGTCATCACAGAGATCAATGGTGGAATCCAATTAGCAGCGTGCTCCCTGGGGTTCTGTGTCTCTGTGTCTTAGTGGCCCATGTCACAGTAAGTGGAAATATTTATTTGGATAAAAGCCCCTCATTGCATAGATTGTCTCCGAGGTTGTGTGGGGAGTCTGCATGTGAGCGTATGTCTATATGTATGCTTGGGTTTTGTTGGTGTGTGTGTGTGTGTGTGTGTGTGTGTGTGTGTGTGTGTGTGTGTGTGTGTGTGTGTGTGTGTGTGTGTGTGTGTGTGTTTGTAGATTGTTCATATGAGGGATAAATGAGTAGCAAATGATGATTATTCAGAGTCTATTCTCATGACTATGCGTATATCTGGGATGGCATATTCTGTAGATGCATAGCACTTACTAAATTATAGCAATCTCAATTACCTTTAGAATAGGTGGAAAATGTGGCTTTGTGTATCTACAGATGATTATCATGACACTTTAGGTGCTCTGATGAATGGAGCTATGAGATGTTGGGGCACAGGCACAGATTATTATATACCAGGATCCATGTGCACACACACACACACAAACACAAACACACACACAAACACACACACACAGTCAGAGGGACCACATTTTGTTGTTAATTGTTGTTTGTTATGGGTCCCTCAAGAGACTGAGAAGGCAGATCCTGGAGTACGCACACACAAACCACAGAAGCGGCAGGTAGCCTAGTGGTTAGAGCGTTCGACTAGTAACCCGAAGGTTGCAAAATCGAATCCAAAGCTGATAAGGTAAAAATCTGTCGTTCTGCCCCTGAACAATGCCGTTAACCCACTGTTCCTAGGCCGTCATTGCAAATAATAATTTTTTCTTAACTGACTTGCCTAGTTCAATAAATAACAAAACACAGAAACAAACACCACAGAAACACACAGATTGTGCGTAGATTAGAGAGCAGAGCAGGGTTGTTGCTGAATTGATCCCCTGCTGTACTGATCCCCTGATATACTGATCCCCTGCTGTACTGATCCCCTGCTGTACTGAGGTACTGAAATACTGCTGTACTGATCCCCTGCTGTACTGAGGTACTGAAATACTGCTGTAATGATGCCCTGCTATACTGAGGCCCTGCTGTACTGATCCCCTTCTGTACTGAGGCTCTGCTATACTGATCCCCTGCTGTACTGAGGCCCTGCCGTGCTGAGGCCCTGCTGTACTGATCCCCTTCTGTACTGAGGCTCTGTTGTACTGAGGCTCTGCTGTACTGATCCCCTGTGGTACTGAAACCCTGCTGTACTGAGGCCCTGCTGTACTGAGGCCCTGCTGTACTGATCCCCTTCTGTACTGAGGCCCTTCTGTACTGATCCCCTGTGGTACTGAAACCCTGCTGTACTGAGGCCCTGCTGTACGGAGGCCCTGCTGTACTGAGGCCCTGCTGTACTGAGGTGCTGAAATACTGCTGTACTGAGGCCCTGCTGTACTGAGGCCTTTCTGTACTGAGACCCTGCAGTCCTGATCCCCTGCTGTCCTGATCCCCTGCTGTACTGATCCCCTGCGGTACTGAGGCCCTTCTGTACTGATCCCCTACTGTACTGAGGCCCTGCTGTACTGAGGCCTTGCTGTACTGAGGCCTTGCTGTACTAAGACCCTGCTGTACTGATCCCCTGCTGTACTGATCCCCTTCTGTACTGAGGCTCTGCTATACTGAGGCCCTTCTGTACTGATCCCCTGCGGTACTGAAACCCTGCTGTACTGAGGCCCTTCTGTACTGATCCCCTGTGGTACTGAAACCCTGCTGTACTGAGGCCCTGCTGTACGGAGGCCCTGCTGTACTGAGGTGCTGAAATACTGCTGTACTGAGGCCCTGCTGTACTGAGGCCTTTCTGTACTGAGACCCTGCAGTCCTGATCCCCTGCTGTCCTGATCCCCTGCTGTACTGATCCCATGCGGTACTGAGGCCCTTCTGTACTGATCCCCTACTGTACTGAGGCCCTGCTGTACTGAGGCCTTGCTGTACTGAGGCCTTGCTGTACTAAGACCCTGCTGTACTGATCCCCTGCTGTACTGATCCCCTGCTGTACTGAGGCCCTGCTGTACTGAGGCCCTTCTGTACTGATCCCCTGCTGTACTGATCCCCTGCGGTACTGAAACCCTGCAGTCCTGATCCCCTGCTGTACTGATCCCCTGCTGTACTGAGGCCCTTCTGTACTGATCCCCTTCTGTAATGAGGCCCTGCTGTACTGATCCCCTGCTGTAATGATCCCCTGCTTTTCTGATCCCCTGCTGTAATGATCCCCTGCTGTTCTGAGGGCCTGCTGTACTGAAATGAGGCCCTGCTGTACTGAGGCCATGCTGTACTGAGGTCCTACTGTACTGAGGACCTGCTGTATGGATCCCCTACTGTACTGAGGCCCCGATGTACTGTGGGCCTGCTGTAATGATCCCCTGCTGTACGGATCCCCTGCTGTACTGAGGCCCTGCTGTACTGATCACCTGCTGTACTGAGGCCCTGTTGTACTGAATCCCAGCTGTTCTGAGGCCCTGCTGTACTGAGGCCCTACTGTATTGATTCCCTGCTGTACAAAGGACCTGCTGTACTGATCCCCTGCTGTAATGATGCCCTGCTATACTGAGGCCCTGCTGTACTGATCCCCTTCTGTACTGAGGCTCTGCTATACTGAGGCCCTTCTGTACTGATCCCCTGCGGTACTGAAACCCTGCTGTACTGAGGCCCTGCTGTACTGAGGCCCTGCTGTACTGATCCCCTTCTGTACTGAGGCCCTTCTGTACTGATCCCCTGTGGTACTGAAACCCTGCTGTACTGAGGCCCTGCTGTACGGAGGCCCTGCTGTACTGAGGCCCTGCTGTACTGAGGTGCTGAAATACTGCTGTACTGAGGCCCTGCTGTACTGAGGCCTTTCTGTACTGAGACCCTGCAGTCCTGATCCCCTGCTGTCCTGATCCCCTGCTGTACTGATCCCCTGCGGTACTGAGGCCCTTCTGTACTGATCCCCTACTGTACTGAGGCCCTGCTGTACTGAGGCCTTGCTGTACTGAGGCCTTGCTGTACTAAGACCCTGCTGTACTGATCCCCTGCTGTACTGATCCCCTGCTGTACTGAGGCCCTGCTGTACTGAGGCCCTTCTGTACTGATCCCCTGCTGTACTGATCCCCTGCGGTACTGAAACCCTGCAGTCCTGATCCCCTGCTGTACTGATCCCCTGCTGTACTGAGGCCCTTCTGTACTGATCCCCTTCTGTAATGAGGCCCTGCTGTACTGATCCCCTGCTGTACTGATCCCTGCTTTTCTGATCCCCTGCTGTAATGATCCCCTGCTGTTCTGAGGGCCTGCTGTACTGAATCCCTGCTGTACTGAGGCCCTGCTGTACTGAGGCCATGCTGTACTGAGGTCCTACTGTACTGAGGACCTGCTGTATGGATCCCCTACTGTACTGAGGCCCCGATGTACTGTGGGCCTGCTGTAATGATCCCCTGCTGTACGGATCCCCTGCTGTACTGAGGCCCTGCTGTACTGATCACCTGCTGTACTGAGGCCCTGCTGTACTGAATCCCAGCTGTTCTGAGGCCCTGCTGTACTGAGGCCCTACTGTATTGATTCCCTGCTGTACAAAGGACCTGCTGTACTGATCCCCTGCTGTAATGATGCCCTGCTATACTGAGGCCCTGCTGTACTGATCCCCTTCTGTACTGAGGCTCTGCTATACTGAGGCCCTTCTGTACTGATCCCCTGCGGTACTGAAACCCTGCTGTACTGAGGCCCTGCTGTACTGAGGCCCTGCTGTACTGATCCCCTTCTGTACTGAGGCCCTTCTGTACTGATCCCCTGTGGTACTGAAACCCTGCTGTACTGAGGCCCTGCTGTACGGAGGCCCTGCTGTACTGAGGCCCTGCTGTACTGAGGTGCTGAAATACTGCTGTACTGAGGCCCTGCTGTACTGAGGCCTTTCTGTACTGAGACCCTGCAGTCCTGATCCCCTGCTGTCCTGATCCCCTGCTGTACTGATCCCATGCGGTACTGAGGCCCTTCTGTACTGATCCCCCTGTACTGACTGTACTGAGGCCCTGCTGTACTGAGGCCTTGCTGTACTGAGGCCTTGCTGTACTAAGACCCTGCTGTACTGATCCCCTGCTGTACTGATCCCCTGCTGTACTGAGGCCCTGCTGTACTGAGGCCCTTCTGTACTGATCCCCTGCTGTACTGATCCCCTGCGGTACTGAAACCCTGCAGTCCTGATCCCCTGCTGTACTGATCCCCTGCTGTACTGAGGCCCTTCTGTACTGATCCCCTTCTGTAATGAGGCCCTGCTGTACTGATCCCCTGCTGTACTGATCCCCTGCTTTTCTGATCCCCTGCTGTAATGATCCCCTGCTGTTCTGAGGGCCTGCTGTACTGAATCCCTGCTGTATTGAGGCCCTGCTGTACTGAGGCCATGCTGTACTGAGGTCCTACTGTACTGAGGACCTGCTGTATGGATCCCCTACTGTACTGAGGCCCCGATGTACTGTGGGCCTGCTGTAATGATCCCCTGCTGTACGGATCCCCTGCTGTACTGAGGCCCTGCTGTACTGATCACCTGCTGTACTGAGGCCCTGTTGTACTGAATCCCAGCTGTTCTGAGGCCCTGCTGTACTGAGGCCCTACTGTATTGATTCCCTGCTGTACAAAGGACCTGCTGTACTGATCCCCTGCTGTAATGATGCCCTGCTATACTGAGGCCCTGCTGTACTGATCCCCTTCTGTACTGAGGCTCTGCTATACTGAGGCCCTTCTGTACTGATCCCCTGCGGTACTGAAACCCTGCTGTACTGAGGCCCTGCTTTACTAAAGCCCTACGGTTCTGATCCCCTACTGTACTATACTGAGAACCTGATGTCCTGAGGCCCTGCCGTGCTGAGGCCCTGCTGTACTGATCCCCTTCTGTACTGAGGCTCTGTTGTACTGAGGCTCTGCTGTACTGATCCCCTGCGCTACTGAAACCCTGCTGTACTGAGGCCCTGCTGTACTGATCCCCTGCTGTACTGATCACCTGCTGTACTGAGGCCCTGCTGTACTGATCCTCTGCTGTACTGAGGCCCTGCTGTACTGAGGCCCTGCTGTACTGATCCTCTGCTGTACTGAGGCCCTGCTGTACTGAGGCCCTGCACTAACTGAAGTTTATTTAGTGCTTTATCCGTGTAGCCGGAAAGTAGAGCATTGCAGTAGTCTAAACTAGAAGTAACAAAAGCATGGATTAATTTTTCTCAGTACATGTTGAGGGATAGGTTGTTATTCTGGCACCACCCGGCCAGGTCTCTGACCTCCTCCCTATAGGCTGTGTCGTCATTGTCGGTGATCAGGCCTACCACTGTTGTGTCGTCAGCAAACTTAATGATTGCGTTGGAGTCGTACCTGGCCATGCATTCGTGGGTGAGCAGGGAGTACAGGAGGGGACTGTGCACGCACCCCTGGGGAGCACCTGTGTTGAAGATCAGCGTGGCAGATGTGTTGCTACCTACCCTCACCACCTGGGGGCGGCCTGTCAGCAAGTCCAGGATCCAGTTGCAGAGGGAGGTGTTTAGTCCCAGGATCCTTAGCTTGGTCATGAGCTTTGAGGGTACTATGGTGTTGAACGCTGAGCTGTAGTCAACAAATAGCATTCTCATATAGGTGTTCCTTATGTCCAGGTGGGAAAGGGCTGTGTGGAGTGCAATAAAGATTGCAACATCTGTCGATCTGTTTGGGCGGTATGCAAATTGGGGTGGGTCTAGGGTTTCTGGAATAATGGTGTTGATGTGAGCCATTTACCAGCCTTTCAAAGCACTTCATGGCTACGGACGTGAGTGCTACGGGTCTGTAGTCATTAAGGCAGGTTTCCTTTGTGTTCTTGGGCACAGGGACTATGGTGGTCTGCTTGAAGCATGTTGGTATTACAGACTCAATCAGGGACATGTTGAAAATGTCAGTGAAGACACCTGACAGCTGCTCAGCAGATGCCCGGAGCACACGTCCTGGTAATCCGTCTGGCCCCGCAGCCTTGTGTATGTTGACCTGTTTAAAGGTCTTACTCAAGTCGGCTTCGGAGAGCGTGATCACACAGTCGTCCGGAACAGCTGATGCTCTCATGCATGCCTCAGTGTTGCTTGCCTCAAAGCGAGCATAGAAGTGATTTAGCTCGTCTGGTATGCTCGTGTCACTGGGCAGCTCGCGGCTGGGCTTCCCTTTGTAGTCTGTAATAGTTTGCAAGCCCTGCCACATCTGATGAGCATCGGAGCCGGTGTAGTATGATTCAATCTTAGCCCTGTATTGACGCTTTGCCTGTTTGATGGTTCGTCGCAGGGCATAGCGGGATTTCTTGTAAGCTTCCGGTTTAGAGTCCCGCACCTTGAAAGCGGCAGCTCTACCCTTTAGCTCAGTGTGAATGTTGCCTGTAATCCATGGTTTCTGGTTGGGGTATGTACGTACAGTCACTGTGGGGATGACGTCTTCAATGCACTTATTGATACATCCAGTGAGTGATGTGATGTAATCCTCAATGTCATCGGAAGAATCCCGGAACATGTTCCAGTCTGTGATAGCAAAGCAGTCCTGTAGTTTAGCATCTGCTTCATCTGACCATTTGTTTATAGACCGAGTCTTCCTGCTTAAATTTTTGCGTGTAAGCAGGAATCAGGAGGATAAAGTTGTGGTCGGATTTACCAAATGGAAGGCGAAGGAGAGCTTCGTACGCATCTGTGTGGAGTACAGGTGATCTAGAATTGTTTTCCCTCTGGTTGCACATTTAACATGTTGACAGAGATTTGGTAGAACTGATTTAAGTTGTCCTGCATTAAAGACTCCGGCCACTAGGAGCGTCGCCTCTGGGTGAGTGTTTTCCTGTTTGCTTATTTCCTTATACAGCTGCCTGAGTGCGGTCTTAGTGCCAGCATCTGACTATGGTGGTAAATAAACAGCCACGAAAACGTATAGCTGAGAACTCTCTAGGTAAGTGGTGTGGCCTGCAGTTTATCACAATATACTCTACTTCAGGCGAGCAAAATCTAGAGACTTCCTTAGATTTCGTGCACCAGCTCTTGTTTACAAATATGCACAGACCCCCCTCCATCTTACCGGAGTGTTCTGTTCTATCTAGCCGGTGCAGCGTGTATCCCGCTAGCTGAATATCCATATCGTCATTCAGCCACGATTCCGTGAAGCATAGGATATTACTGTTTTTGATGTCCCGTTGGTAGGATATTCGTGATCTTACCTTGTCTAGTTTATTGTCCAATGATTGCACGTTGGTGAGTAATATTGACGGTAACTGCAGCTTTCCTAGTTGTCTTCTCCGGGTCCGGACGAGGCATCCGGCTCTTCGTCCTCTGCGTCGCTTCCTTTTGCGAATAATTGGGATGAATAATTGGGTGAATGATTGGGATGAAAAACGCAACAGGCCACACAGTCCTGAGAAAACCATCATCTTTCACAGAAACCATTAATGTTCTCACACAAAACACCCAGAGAACTGTAACTCTCAGGTGGTTTAGAAAAGCATTTACCGCCCAACATGTGAAGAAAAGCACTTACCCCATTTACTGCCAACCCATAATGCACCTAACAACATGAGAACCAGTAGCTCCATCCTTGCCACCGAGGAATAAACAACCCCCTACTCCAGCCGATCCATTAGAATACCATATACTCTGTCCACTCCATATGGATGAGACGAGGCCATTACTCGTGCTAGAAAGTTGATCTGTATCTAAAACTCAACATCAAGAGAGACAATGCCCTGGGAGGTTAAAGAGGTACTTCTCCATTCAGGGCCAGCTATATACATAGATAGATATATATAGATATATGTGTAATAACATAAAGTAAACTACTTGACCGTAGTTGCTCTAGGGTCGCCGTCGAATGGCAGACCCTGGCCAAGACCCCACTCTCCTAGCATGTCCCAGGGAGAGTTGGGATATGCAAAAAACACATTTCCAATTCACACATGCGCATTAATACACGTGTGTGTGTGAAATAGGACTAATATAAGCACCCACCAACACACTCTGTCCCCTCAACTCATTACTGCATTATGGTGAGATGTGCCGTGTGGGTTTTGTCAGCCTCAAAGTGAAAAACAAGACTATGCAATCAATATTATTGATTAGGCATCCCTCACAGCTACTGTTTAAGCATGCTGTTTTTAACCCTTTACAGTCTCACTCTCCCTATCGCTTCTTTACCGCTTTTACAGATCCCTGGGCCGAAATGTGCTGATGTTAGCTGTGCGGTATTGAGACAGAGCCGAGCACATAAACTAGTCTAAACAGAGTCAGGAGACAGCAGATTTAGAGACCTGGAAGTGTCATGTGAAGGTCAATGGATTAACTGTTATTGGTTGGAAGATTATAGTGCGGTGACCTTACATCTTAATATTGACTTGGTTACTGGAAATGCTTGATCAAGCATATTTTGCTGCAATATGTTAATGATTTAAATCATTCCATAAATATATTTCCATATTTGCATAAGTGCTTTCACATCAGTGCAGATGAAGGAAAGGAGACATGGAGAGGAAAGGATAGGATGCCCCCCCTTGTGTCTGTGGGAATTACTGTACCTGTTAGCTGTTGTTAGGACATTGAGACATTCCTTTTCCACAATCTCATTTCCAACCCATCCAAAGACACATGGGAAACACTGTTATGCTTCAATCGCTGGGGTGACGGCCTGAAATAACTCACAGAGAAAGAGAGAGAGAGAGAGAGAGAGAGAGAGAAAGAGTGAGAGAGAGAGAGAGCGAGGTGAAGAGAGGTAATAATCTCTCTTCTTGTCAAGCACAGACTCTTCAGAAATACCTTCTTGAGTTATTTTGCTGCCCGAGTTGTGATTGCCAATGATTGCTCTGTGATGTCTTTGTCATTTGCAGGTACATCTCTGTCCAGAACTATACGGTGTTAGAGGGCATCCTGGAAGATTTCAAAGCTGCCACCTGCCCTCTGTCCCTCTCTTCCTGCTGGTCCATGCTGGTCTGATTACCGGTCAAGCTGGTCTGACCAGCATCGTGCTCTAGCAGCTCCTTGTGGCAGGCCAGGTGCCTGCAGACTGACTTTTGTCGTCAGTTGAGCGGTGTTTTCTCCAACACATTGGTGGAGCTGGATTCCGGGTTAAGCGGGCCGGTGTTAAGGAGCACAGTTTGGCGGGTCATGTTTCGGAGGACGCATGACCCGACCTTCGCCTCTCCTGAGCTCGTTGGGGAGTTGCAGTAATGAGACAAGATCACAATTGGATATCACAAAATTGGGAGAAAAAGGGTAAAAAAAAAAGTGAATAATTTAATATACCTTAGAATTCGGAAGTTTACATACACCTAAGCCAAATACATTTAAAATCAGTTGTTCACAATTCCTGACATTTAATTCTAGTAGGATCACCACTTTATTTTAACAATGTGAATTGTCAGAATAATAGAAGAGATAATGATTTATTTCAGCTTTCACTTCTTTCATCACATTCCAAGTGGGTTAGAAGTTTACATACACTCAATTAGTATTTGGTAGCACTGCCTTTAATCTGTTTAACTTGGGTCCAACGTTTCGGGTTTTCCAAGCTGTTTAAAGGCTCAGTCAACTTAGTGCATGTACATTTCTGACCCACTGGAACTGTGATACAGTTAATTGTAAGTGAAATAATCTGAATGTAAACAATTGTTGGAAAAATTACTTGTGTCATGCACAAAGTAGATGTCCTAACCAACTTACCAAAACTATAGTTTGTTAACAAGAGATTTGTGGAGCGGTTGAAAAACAAGTTTTAATGACTCCAACCTAAGTGTATGTAAACGTCCGCCTTCAACTGTATATATACAGTGGGGCAAAAAAGTATTTAGTCAGCCACCAATTGTGCAAGTTCTCCCATTTAAAAAGATGAGAGAGGCCTGTAGTTTTCATCATAGGTACACTTCAACTATGGCAGACAAAATGAGAAAAAAAAATCCAGAAAATCACATTGTAGGTTTTTTCATGAATTTAATTGGAAATTATGGTGGAAAATAAGTATTTGGTCAATAACAAAAGTTTATCTCAATACTTTGTTATATACCCTTTGTTGGCAATGACAGAGGTCAAACGTCTTCACAAGGTTTTCACACACTGTTGCTGGTATTTTGGCCCATTCCTCCATGCAGATCTCCTCTGGAGCAGTGATGTTTTGGGGCTGTTGCTGGGCAACACAGACGTTCAACTCCCTCCAAAGATTTTCTATGGGGTTGAGATCTGGAGACTGGCTAGGCCACTCCAGGACCTTGAAATGCTTCTTACGAAGCCACTCCTTCATTGCCCGGACCGTGTGTTTGGTATCATTGTCATGCTGAAAGACCCAGTCACGTTTCATCTTCAATGCCCTTGCTGATGGAAGGAGGTTTTCACTCAAAATCTCACAATAAATGGCCCCATTCATTCTTTCCTTTACACGGATCAGTCGTCCTGGTCCCTTTGCAGAAAAACAGCCCCAAAGCATGATGTTTCCACCCCATGCTTCACAGTAGGTATGGTGTTCTTTGGATGCAACTCAGCATTCTTTGTCCTCCAAACACGACGAGTTGAGTTTTTACCAAAAAGTTCTATTTTGGTTTCATCTGACTATATAACATTCTCCCAATCTTCTTCTGGATCATCCAACTGCTCTCTAGCAAACTGCAGACGGGCCTGAACATGTACTGGCCAGTTAGAGATAGGGGATAGTATTTCCACTTTGGATGAATTGCGTGCCCATAGTGAACTGCATCAAAATCTATCCTAAATTGCTAATATATGCATATTATTATTAATATTGGATAGAAAACACCCTGAAGTTTCTAAAACCATTTGAATTATGTCTGTGAGTATAACAGAACTCACAGGGCAGTCAATCTTCCAAACAAGTTTTGAAATCCTGAAAGTTGGGGCAACTTTGACGTCATCGCCCCCTCCCTTCCCAACAAGTTATGGAACTGGAAACACTCCCTACGTCTTCCACTAGATGTCCTCATTCAGTAGAAAGTGTAATGGAGCATTTGCTGTGAACTTTGACCTAATGGGAAGGAAAAAACAAATGCTATTTTGTTGTGGCGCGTTTGTCTTTGATTGCTACGGCTGTTCCAATCAGCCCCAGATGAAAACGAATGATCCGGTTGGAATGCTATTGGATGTATATGATTATAACATCCTGAAGATTGATTCTGCACTTAGTTTGACCAGTTTCTTCGACCTGTAATATGTCTTTTGGAAATTTTGGAAGTTTTCATGCAAAATTATCCTGGACCAGAAGTCATTTTTTGGCCATGTGAGCTGAAAGTGATAGCAAATGCTGCTACTTGGACACTAGAATTGAACATTATGAAACAAAACAATTTATTGTTGAACTAGGACTCCTTGCACTACATTCTGATGAAAGATCAAAGGTAAGGGAATATTTCTGTTGTAATTTTGTATTTCTGTTGACTCCAAGATGGCGGAGAAATATTGTTACGTCTGAGCGCCGTCTCAGATTATTGCAATGTTAGGCTTTTTCCGTAACGTAAAAAAAAGGTGACACAGCGGTTGCATTAAGAACCAGTGTATCTTTAATTATATGTAGAACATGTATCTTTAGTCAAAGTTTATGATGAGTATTTCTGTTATCTGGCGTAGCTTTCTATAATTCCTCCGGATATTTTGGAGGATTTTCTGAACATGGCGTCAATGTAAACTGAGATTTATGGATATAAAATGCATATTATTGAACCAAACAAATGTACTGTGTAACATGTCATATGACTGTCATCTGATGAAGATTTTCAAGAGGTTAGTGATTTATTTATTTTATTCTGCTTTTGTGATTTTATCTTTTGCTGGAAAAAATGGCTATGTTTTTTCTTTGGTTTGGTGGTGATCTAACATAAATATATGTTGTGTTTTCGCCGTAAAACATTTAAAAAATCTGACAGGCTGGGTAGATGAACAAGGTGTTTATCTTTCATTTGAGGTATTGGACTTGTTAATGTGTGGAGGTTAAATATTTCTAAAGAATATTTTTGCATTCCCTGCGCCACCTTTTCAGCTGAACGGGGGGGTGGAGTTCCTGTAGGGGAACCCCTCGCCTTAACAAGTTTTAAGCAGTGGGACACGTCTGGCACTGCAGGATTTGAGTCCCTGGCGGCGTAGTGTGTTACTGATGGTAGGCTTTGTTACTTTGGTCCCAGCTCTCTGCAGGTCATTCACTAGGTCCCCCCCCCGTGTGGTTGTGGGATTTTTGCTCACCGTTCTTGTGATCATTTTGACCCCACGGGGTGAGATCTTGCGTGGAGCCCCAGATCGAGGGAGATTATCAGTGGTCTTGTATGTCTTCCATTTCCTAATAATTGCTCCCACAGTTGATTTCTTCAAACCAAGCTGCTTACCTATTGCAGATTCAGTCTTCCCAGCCTGGTGCAGGTCTACAATTTTGTTTCTGGTGTCCTTTGACAGCTCTTTGGTCTTGGCCATAGTGGAGTTTGGAGAGTGACTGTTTGAGATTGTGGACAGGTGTCTTTTATACTGATAACAAGTTCAAACAGGTGCCATTAATACAGGTAACGAGTGGAGGACAGAGGAGCCTCTTAAAGAAGAAGTTACAGGTCTGTGAGACCCAGAAATCTTGCTTGTTTGTAGGTGACCAAATACTTGTTTTCCACCATCATTTACAAATAAATTCTTAAAAAATCCTACAATGTGATTTTCTGGATTTTTTTTTCTCATTTTGTCTGTCATAGTTGAAGTGTACCTATGATGAAAATTACATCTTTTTAAGTGGGAGAACTTGCACAATTGGTGGCTGACTAAATACTTTTTTGCCCCACTGTATATAAAGAACTCAGTCTGGGTCTCAACTTACTGTTGACAGTTAGAATAGAAGAATACCAAGGTGCAATTTAGAAATGTGGTTGTGCATCAGCAGTTGTTTTTTTATCTTGCTATGTCACTCACTGACAGTAACTTAACAAGCCCATGTGAGCTAACATTTTTTAGACTGGTGAGTTAGTCTAGTGTTCCAGCTGTCTAAACTTAAGGTAATCGTAGTCTAATTATCGACCGTGGGCCCCCATTGATTTTGATAGTCACTCTCACTCAGATATCATATTTAAAACATTTCTCTCCACCCTATGATGTAAAAAATGTAAAAATGTATAGAATTGCAGGAAACTTGCCTTAAATCTGCTCATTTTTCTCTACACCCCATGCCAAATTATCTTGAATTTGCAGGAGATTAACATTTAACACTTAAATTATTTTCCTTCTCTGTCAAGAGGGGGGAGGCTAAAATGTTTTTCTCACAAGGTAGACCATCCCTGGTCTAGCTGGTAAGGCTGGCCGACCAAGCTGGTAACCATGCTGGTCCATGCTGGTCAAGCTGGTCTGCAAAATCACTCCCATCACTATGCTGGCCTGTGCAGTTTTGTCAGCAGGGCTTTTCTGCCAGGCAGTTCTCTGTGGTGTTTTAAACGGTTTTGGACACAGTGATTATTGGAAATTGGACTGCAATTACACTTGTTCGTAATAGTTTCACTGATTGTGAGTTACTGTTCCTTTGTTAATGAATGTCCCCTTGAAGTTGTTTGCAGTACGTTTGTGAATGTGTTTTTGTGAATAGTAGGTAAGCGTGCACGCACAAGAATGAAACATTTTAATGTGGGAGGGGACGGGGGTTTTGTGAACGTTGACAATGGCGGAAGCAGAGATGGACCTTAAATCGGTTGTCCAAAAGAAACTGAAAAAAAAAGCACAATTTATGTCGGAAAGAAAATGGCAGGTGTTGATAATTCCCAGTCGTATCTGACAGGAGAACCTTTTCTGGGACTATGTATACCCGTCTTGGTGAACCCATTGAAGATATCCAAAGTGGTGGAGAAAGCTTTGGGTAAAGTTAAATCTGTGAACGTCATGAGAAGTGGGCTTGTTTAGATTTTTGTTGTGTCTGAGGATGAAAAAAATAGGTGTTGGAACTCACTCAATTTGCAGAGTATGATATGTCATGCTTTGAGCTACAGAGCAGGGCACCTACAGTATCAAAGGAGTCATTTCAAGAGTTTCGGAAGAAGTTGATATTGATATACTAAGAGACATTCCTGGAGTGTTTGATGTACGCTGGATGGATCCAGAAGTTTATGGCAAGAAGGAGAAGAGTTTGTCGGTCCTTGTGTTCTTTTATGTGGAGTTCCTCCCAATCCGAGTGCTGCTGGGATTTGTGTATTATCCTGTCAGAGCCTGTATATCCAGGCCTTTGCAGTACTAGCAATGTCAAATGTTTGGACACGTAGAAAGTGTCTGCAGACGGAAGGAGCCGAGATGTGGGTTGTGTGGGGAAAACCACTTTGATGGAGACTGTATAGTAAAAGAGGAAAGGAACAAAGTGTTTTAACTGTGGCTGAGAACATTAGGCAACATCATTGGAATGCCCAAATAGGGTGAAAGATACAGAGGTGGCCAGAATCAGGGCAGTTCAGTCTGTCTCCTATGCAGTGTCGGTAAAATGGGTAAAAAGAGTTGAAGTTCTGTTGTTGGGTAGGCCTCCTACCCGCAGGATACAGATATACTGCATGTACAGAAGGTGGGTGATCAATGCCATGGCTAATGTGGAGAGAAAGTACCAAGAGCCAAGGGAGGGAGTTATGGAAGTTTGAAGAACTGAAGGAGTGAGAGTCACTTTTAAGTTATTTTTGTTTTGTTTTAGTGTGGATTAAGTCCCTAACTGTATAGAGTTTATTTTATTCACCCCTGTACAGTTGGTGGTGGCAATGCACCATATATATTGGATGCCAACCGTTCTTAAACCCCAAGGAAGAAGAAGAAGAGGACGGTGTTTCTGGGAGAATTCAGAGGGACAATGCCAGTGCCAAAAGGAGAATTCAGAGGGACAATGCCAGTGCCAAAAGGAGAATTCAGAGGGACAATGCCAGTGCCAAAAGGAGAATTCAGAGGGACAATGCCAGTGCCAAAAGGAGAATTCAGAGGGACAATGCCAGTGCCAAAAGGAGAATTCAGAGGGACAATGCCAGTGCCAAAAGGAGAATTCAGAGGGACAATGCCAGTGCCAAAAGGAGAATTCAGAGGGACAATGCCAGTGCCAAAAGGAGAATTCAGAGGGACAATGCCAGTGCCAAAAGGAGAATTCAGAGGGACAATGCCAGTGCCAAAAGGAAAAGGAGAATTCAGAGGGACAATGCCAGTGCCAAAAGGAGAATTCAGAGGGACAATGCCAGTGCCAAAAGGAGAATTCAGAGGGACAATGCCAGTGCCAAAAGGAGAATTCAGAGGGACAATGCCAGTGCCAAAAGGAGAATTCAGAGGGACAATGCCAGTGCCAAAAGGAGAATTCAGAGGGACAATGCCAGTGCCAAAAGGAGAATTCAGAGGGACAATGCCAGTGCCAAAAGGAGAATTCAGAGGGACAATGCCAGTGCCAAAAGGAGAATTCAGAGGGACAATGCCAGTGCCAAAAGTCAGATATTTTTTTAATATCTTGTATCTTTTATACCATAGTTTGCTTTTAACTGAACTATTAGAAAACAGTATTTGAACGGTGATTTCAGTTTTACCCTTGTCCCAATTTGTTTTGAACATAGTTACAGAGCAGCTTGTTTTGGAATTGACACTGGAGTGATCACTTTTTAATAAACGTTCTAGATACTCCCTCCTTCAGAGTCCTCTCCCTTGTTATTGCTCTCTCTGGATCCCTGTCCTAACACTGCTGCCAGCACTGCCTCTAAGTTTATTTGGAGTGGAAAGTGTATCCCGAGATTATCTGTGGTGTATCTGATGGATAAGGATAGAGCTGGTAGCAGTCAGAGCAATGTATTAAGATACTTCTATGTATAGATGACAACAAGTCATGGCCAATAGAACTGGTGCAGTCATGTAGCTTTCCAGGTCATTTTTGAAAGATTACTTCTGAAAGTCATGGTCAATGTCCTTCAGATTCTTCTGTTCTCTTTCACTGTCTCATTTTAATCTGAAATGTATGGCTCATAAAGATAACAATTTTGCCAAAGCAGTTATTGGTGAGATAGTTAATTAGATTCAACAAGTGAGTTACTACTTCATCTACAACCATTTAAAACGTAATCAATGGTTATTTTGCATACATCTCACAACTTTCTGGGAATGCTGCAGTATAGTTGCTTGGCTTTGTAGAATTTTCAGCATATTTAAGGAACTTTGCAAACAAACGGTATTGGTATTTCATCACTTATCAGAACGTTTCCTGAAAGTTCAAACATGGATACATTTAATTAAAATGTGTTAATGTTCTAGGAACGTTCTCCAACTGCTTTGACATTGGGAATGTTCTCAAATTGTTCCAATAACATTAAGAAACAACATTCTTCTGTGGGAATTTCAGTACTTCAGCATTACTTTTCCTACAGGTTTCCTCATGGTTCTATCTATAGTTATGTTCTCAAATTGTTCTGAGAACTTTGAGAAAACTTTCCATAAAAACCACAAGAAAGCGTTAGTAATGTTCAGAGAACGTTCTAAGAATGTTATTTAAAATCATACAGTGCCTTCCAATAGTATTCATACCCCTTGACTTGTTCCACATATTGTTACGTTATAGCCTTATTCTAAAATGGATTAAATAAAAAAAATCAGCAGCAATCTGCACACAATAACCCATAATAACAAAGTGAAAACAGGTTAAGAAACATATCCCAAAAATGAAAACAGAAGTATTCAGACCCTTCGCTATGAGAATCAAAATTGAGCTCAGGTGCATCTTGTTTCCATTGATCATCCTTGAGATGTCACTCTGACAGAGCTCTAGAGTTCCTCTGTGGAGATGGGAGAACCTTCCAGAAGGACAACATTCTACATCACTCCACCAATCAGGCCTTTATGGTGGAGTGGCCAAACGGAAGCCACTCCTTAGTAAAAGGCATGTTACAGCCCTCTTGGAGTTTACCAAAAGGCACCTAAAGACTCTCCAACCATGAGAAAAAATATTCTCTGGTCTGATGAAACCACGATTGAACTCTTTGGCCTAAATGCCAATTGTTATGTCTGGAGGAAACCTGGCACCATCCCTACGGTGAAGCATGGTAGTGGCAGATGTGTCATGCTGTGGGGATGTTTTTCAGCGGCAGGGACTGGGAGACTAATCAGGATTGAGGCAAAGGTGAACGGACCAAAGTACATAGAGATCATTGATGAAAACCTGCTCCAATGCTCTGAGGACTTCAGACTGGGGCGAAGGTTCACCTTCCAATAAGACAACAACTCTAAGCCCACAGCCAAGATAACGCAGGGGTGGCTTCGGTACAAGTCTCTGAATGTCCTTGAGGGGCCCAGCCAGAGTCCGGACCTAAACCTGATCAAACATCTCTGGAGACACCTGAAAATATTGTACAGGAATGCTCCCCATCCAACCTGACAGAGTTTGAGAAGATCTGCAGAGAAGAATGAGAGAAACTCCCAAAATACATTTGTGCCAAGCTTGAGCGCCATACCCAAGAAGACTCAAGGCTGTAGTCACTGACAAAGGGACATCAACAAAGTACTGAGTAAAGGGTCTGATATTTCCTTCATTTTCTTATAAATTAGCAAAAATGTATAAAAACCTGTTAATGCTTTGTGATTATAGGGTATTGTGTGTAGATAAATGAGGAAAAACAAAAAATATAATCAATTTCAGAATAAGGCTGGAACCTGGGGGAAATCCATGGTTCTTAAAACATTCCGAAGGCACTGTATACATTCTGTTCTAAGCATCAACAAAACTCACTCTGTCCTCTATCTTGTTAAATTTGATCTTAAAAGGATACTTCGGGACTTTGGCAGAGGTAGTTTCGTGAGCCAATGCTAACTAGCGTTAGCACAATGACTGGACGTCTATGGTATCTAATAGCATGCTAGTGGTTACCATAGACTTCCAGACATTGTTTTAACGCTAGTTAGTAGTTGTGCTAACACTAGTTAGCATCTTCATTCAAACTGCACGCAGAGACATAAAAATGGTATCCACAAGATAATCTGACTCTGGGGAAGTAGATAAAGGGCTTTGTTTCAAAAATCCTGAAGTTTACTGTCATGTTCGTCGTATGAATCGGACCAAGGCGCAGGGTGGTATGCGTACATTCTAATTTATTAAAAGAATGAACACTGAACACTGAACAAACTAACAAAACGAACCGTGAAGCTAATATGAATAGTGCAGACAGGCAACTAAACATAAAACAAGATCCCACGAAACACAAAAGGGAAATGAATACCTAAATATGATCCCTAATCAGAGACAACGATAAACAGCTGTCTCTGATTGAGAACCATATCAGGCCAACAAAGAAATACAAAACCCCCTAGACCTACAACAACCCTGGACATACAAAAAACCTAGACGATACAAAAACTAGCGTACCCACCCTAGTCACACCCTGACCTAACCAAAATATAAAGAAAACAGAGATAACTAAGGTCAGGGCGTGACATTTACCCTTAATGAGTGATTGTTTCCTTTGAAATGGGTTCTTGAATCAAATCAAATCAAATCAAAATGTATTTGTCATGTGCGCCGAATACAACAGGTGTAGTAGAAATGTATTTGTCATGTGCGCCGAATACAACAGGTGTAGTAGACCTTACAGTAAAATGCTTACTTACAGGCTCTAACCAATAGTGAGAAAAAGGTGTGTGTGTGTGTGTGTGTGTGTGTGTAGGTAAGTTGAGAAATAAAACAACAGTAAAAATACATTTGAAAACAACAGTAGCAAGGCTTTACACAGACACCGGTTAGTCAGGCGTATTGAGGTAGTGTGTACATGTAGGTATGTTTAAAGTGACTATGCAAATATGATGAACAGAGAGTAACAGTAGCGTAAAAAGAGGGGTTGGCAGGTGGTGGGACACAATGCAGATAGCCCCTTTAGCCAATGTGCGGGAGCACTGGTTGGTCGGGCCAATTGTGGTAGAATGTACATGAATGTATAGTTAAAGTGACTATGCATATAAGATAAAGAGAGATTAGCAGCAGCATAAAAGTGGGGTTGGGGGGCACACAATGCAAATAGTCAGGGTAACCATTTGGTTACCTGTTCAGGAGTCTTATGGCTTGGGGGTAAAAACTGTTGAGAAGCCTTTTTGTCCTAGACTTGGCACTCCGAGTCTAGGACAAAAATTATCAGCGTGGCAGATGTGTTGCTACCAACTCTCACCACCTGGGGGCGGCCCGTCAGGAAGTCCAGGATCCAGTTGCAGAGGGAGGTGTTTAGTCCCAGGTTCCTTAGCTTAGTGATGAGCTTTGAGGGCACTATGGTGTTGAACGCTGAGCTGTAGTCAATGAATAGCATTCTCACATAGGTGTTCTATTTATCCAGGTGGGAAAGGGCATTGTGCAATAGAGATTGCATCATCTGTTGATCTGTTTGGGCGGTATTCAAATTGGAGTGTGTCTAGGGTTTCTGGGATAATGTTGTTGATGTGAGCCATTACCAGCCTTTCAAAGCACTTCATGGCTACGGACGTGAATGCTACGGGTCTGTAGTCGTTTAGGCAGGTTGCCTTTGTGTTCTTGGGCACAGGGACTATGGCGGTCTGCTTGAAGCATGTTTGTATTACAGACACAATCAGGGACATGTTGAAAATGTTAGTGAAGACACCTGCCAGTTGGTCAGCATATGCTCGGAGCACACGTCCTGGTAATCCGTCTGGCCACGCAGCCTTGTGTATGTTGTCATGTTTAAAGTTCTTACTCACGTCGGCTACGGAGAGCATGATCACACAGTCATCCGGAACAGCTGATGCTCTCATGCATGCCTCAGTGTTGATTGCCTCGAAGTGAGCATAGAAGTGATTTAGCTTGCCTGGTAGGCTCGTGTCACTGGGCAGCTCGCGGCTGTACTTCCCTTTGTAGTCTGTAATAGTTTGCAAGCCTTGCCACATCCGACGAGCATCGGAGCCGGTGTAGTATGATTCAATCTTAGCCCTGTATTGACGCTTTGCCTGTTTGATGGTTTGTCACAGGGCATAGCGGGTTTTCTTGTAAGCTTCCAGGTTAGAGTCCCACACCTTGAATGCGGCAGCTCTACCCTTTAGCTCAGTGTGAATGTTGCCTGTAATCCATGGCTTCTGGTTGGGGTATGTACGTACAGTCACTGTGGGGATGACGTCTTCAATGCACTTATTGATAAAGCCAGTGACTGATGTGGTGTACTCCTCAATGTCACCGGAAGAATCCCGGAACATGTTCCAGTCTGTGATAGCAAAGCAGTCCTGTAGTTTAGCATCTGCTTCATCTGACCATTTTTTTATAGACCGAGTCACTGGTGCTTCCTGCTTAAATTTTTGCTTGTAAGCAGGAATCAGGAGGATAAAGTTGTGGTCGGATTTACCAAATGGAGTGCGAGGGAGAGCTTTGTACATGTCTCTGTGTGTGGAGTACAGGTGATCTAGAATTTTTTCCCTCTGGTTGCACATTTAACATGTTGATAGAGATTTGGTGGAACTGATTTATGTTTCGCTACATTGAAGTCTCCGGCCACTAGGAGCACCGCTTCTGGGTTTCCTGTTCGCTTATTTCCTTATACAGCTGCCGGAGTGCGGTCTTAGTGCCAGCATCTGTTTGTGGTGGTAAATAAACAGCCACAAAAAGTATAGCTGAGAACTCTCTCGGCAAGTAGTGTGGCCTGCAATTTAGTCTATTCTGTTTGAATAGACTAAAATGAACAGTTTTGTGTAAGTAAAATATTATGGCATGCTAGCTCCATCCTGGTGGCTTCTATTGTGTTATTGACTGTATGTTTGCTTATCCCATGTGTAACACAGTGTTTTTGTTTTTGTCGCACTGCTTTGCTTTATCTTAGCCAGGTCGCAGTTGTAAATGAGAGCTTGTTCTCAACTGGCCTACCTGGTTAAATAAAGGTGAAATAAAATAAACTGGATTAATACCATAGATGGAGGATTATTAATTTGAATCTCACTGATGTTATGTCGCAATAAAAAATATATGTTTGCATGATTAATGCCTAAGGAAATTCATTATCATGTGTGCTATCTGTGCTTGAAGTTAAAAAATAAGCTAGCAGTGTCTTATTGTAAAAGTGAGTTATTCAGTGAGTCAAAAAAACCAAATAACCTATAAATTCTGTTTTCAGAGCATTAATAAATCATCCCAGGAAAACTTTCAAGGAACCAGAGAAAAACGTTATAAGAACCTCCCTACAACTTAAAAATAAACGTTCCATGAACAAATAAAATGTTTTACTTCTGTTCTCAGAACATTTAAAAAACCTTCAGTTCTACCAGTCAGGAAACGTATGGCTTCATTCCCACAACCAATGTGAAACGAAAAACATACGTTCCCATAACTTCCAAGGAACCAAATGTGTTAGCTGCGTTGGGTGTCTACTAGTATGAATGATCTGTGGTCTCACTGTTTGTCTCACTGTTTTGTGGCATGCTGCCATATATTTGACTGTTATGTTTCATGTGTCCATGTCTGCTAAGGTTTCTTGGTCTTTCAAGTTGGACAGTAGAGGGATTACATTATTATAATGTATCTTTATTTTCTAAGTTCAGAAAATTGTCTCTCTCCTCGTGTTACAATTTTTTGGTGTTTCTTGGTTTCAGTGTCCATCCCTCTTGTTTAAAAATACTGTCACAGGACCACAGAATGTCACAGAGAAAGAGAATCAACCATTAAACAAACTGTGTCGTGGAGCCTCAAGTTACCCTGTATCGCCAGATAGTCTACAACACCCCAGCAGAGTCATCAAGTTACCCACTGTTACATCACTTCCCCTTTCCTCTGTCTGTTGCTCTCTGGTGTTTCTGCAGCCTGAGACCCCACTCGCCACTCTGTCTGTCTCTGGCCTCCCCTTCCATCTCTTCCATCTCTTCCTCCTTCACCCCTCCTCAACTCTCTTCACATCTCTCACTCTCACTCTCCATATCCGCTCCGCACATGACCTCTGATCTCTCACTCCATCTTCATTATCCCCAATTCCCCCTCCTCTCTACTCTCTCTTCCACCTCACCCCTCCCCTCTTCACCTCCTCACCCTCTCTTTCTCCCCTCTCACCCCTCCCCTCCTCTCTCCCCCATCTCCTCTTCTGACCTCTCATTTCCTCTCTCAACCCTCCCGAACACTCATCTTCCCCTCCTCTCATCTCGTCCATCACTGAGCTCTCGTTCTGACCGCTTTGCCCCAAGCAGCAGGAGATGAGGCTCATATCAGCTCCATATTGATTTTCCACACAGACGCTCTCTTCCACAAAAAATAAACCCAGGCGGAGACAAGTTAGTTGGATAGACATTTATTTCTCCTTTATATATACAGGTAAGACAAATTCTGAATTCCAATGACGTCTTGACAAACACATCAATAAACAAGAATTACACTATACATTTCTTCAGTATATACAGTTGAAGTTGGAAGTTTACATACACCGTAACCAAATACATTTAAACTCAGTTTTTCACAATTTCTGGCATTTAATCCTAGTAAACATTCACTGTCTTAGGTCAGTAAGGATCACCACTTTATTTTAAGAATGTGAAATCTCAGAATAATGGTAGAGAGAATGATTTATTTATTTAACCTTTTATTTCTTTCATCACATTCCCAGTGGGTCAGAAGTTTAAATACACTCAATTAGTATTTGGTAGCATTGCCTTTAAATTGTTTAACTTGGGTCAAACGTTTTGGGTAGCCTTCCACAAGCTTCCCACAATAAATTGGGTGAATTTTGGCCCACTCCTCCTGACAGAGCTGGTGTAACTGGTCAGGTTTATAGGCCTCCTTGCTCACACACACTTTTTCAGTTCTGCCAACAAATGTTCTATAGGATTGAGGTCAGGGCTTTGTTTTGGCCACTCCAATACCTTGACTTTGTTGTCCTTAAGCCATTTTGCCACAACTTTGGAAGTATGCTTGGGGTCATTGTCCATTTGGAAGACCTATTTGCGACCAAGCTTTAACTTCCTGACTGATGTCTTGAGATGTTGCTTCAACATATCCACGTAATTTCCCTCTCATGATGCCATCTATTTTGTGAAGTGCACCAGTTCCTCCTGCAGCAAAGCACCCCCACAACATGCTGCTGACACCCCCTTGCTTCAAGGTTGGGATGGTGTTCTTCGGCTTGAAAGCCTCCCCCTTTTTCCTCCAAACATAACAATGGTCATTATGGCCAAACAGTTCTATTTTTGTTTCATCAGGCCAGAGGACATTTCTCCAAAAAGTTTGACCTTTGTCCCCATGTGCAGTTGCAAACCGTAATCTGGCTTTTGTATGGCGGTTTTGGAGCAGTGGCTTCTTCCTTGCTGAGCGGCCTTTCAGGTTATGTCGATATACAGTGGGGGAAAAAAGTATTTAGTCAGCCACCAATTGTGCAAGTTCTCCCACTTAAAAGGATGAGAGGCCAGTAATTTTCATCATAGGTACACTTCAACTATGACAGACAAAATGAGGGAAAAAAATCCAGAAAATCACATTGTAGGATTTTTAATGAATTTATTTGCAAATTATGATGGAAAATAAGTATTTGGTCAATAACAAAAGTTTATCTCAATACTTTGTCAAAAACCCTTTGTTGGCAATGACAGAGGTCAAACGTTTTCTGTAAGTCTTCACAAGGTTTTCACACACTGTTGCTGGTATTTTGGCCCATTCCTCCATGCAGATCTCCTCTAGAGCAGTGATGTTTTGGGGCTGTTGCTGGGCAACATGGACTTTCAACTCTCTCCAAAGATTTTCTTTGGGGTTGAGATCTGGAGACTGGCTAGGCCACTCCAGGACCTTGAAATGCTTCTTACGAAGCCACTCCTTCGTTGCCCGGACGGTGTGTTTGGGATCATTGTCATGCTGAAAGACCCAGCCACGTTTCATCTTCAATGCCCTTGCTGATGGAAGGATGTTTTCACCCAAAATCTCACAATAAATGGCCCCATTCATTCTTTCCTTTACACGGATCAGTCGTCCTGGTCCCTTTGCAGAAAAACAGCCCCAAAGCATGATGTTTCATTAGGTATGGTGTTCTTTGGGTGCAACTCAGCATTCTTTGTCCTCCAAACACGACGAGTTGAGTTTTTACCAAAAAGTTCAATTTTGGTTTCATCTGACCATATGACATTCTCCCAATCTTCTTCTGGATCATCCAAATGCTCTCTAGCAAACTTCAGACGGGCCTGGACATGTACTGGCTTAAGCAGGAGGACACGTCTGGCACTGCAGGATTTGAGTCCCTGGCGGCGTAGTGTGTTACTGATGGTAGGCTTTGTTACTTTGGTCCCAGCTCTCTGCAGGTCATTCACTAGGTCCCCCCGTGTGGTTCTGGGATTTTTGCTCACCGTTCTTGTGATCATTTTGACCCCATGGGGTGAGATCTTGCGTGGAGCCCCAGATGGAAGGAGAATATCAGTGGTCTTGTATATCTTCCATTTCCTAATAATTGCTCCCACAGTTGATTTCTTCAAACCAAGCTGCTTACCTATTGCAGATTCAGTCTTCCCAGCCTGGTGCAGATCTATAATTTTGTTTCTGGTGTCCTTTGACAGCTCTTTGGTCTTGGCCATAGTGGAGTTTGGAGTGTGACTGTTTGAGGTTGTGGACAGGTGTCTTTTGTACTGATAACAAGTTCATACAGGTGCCATTAATACAGGTAACGAGTGGAGGACAGAGGAGCCTCTTAAAGAAGAAGTTACAGGTCTGTGAGAGCCAGAAATCTTGCTTGTTTGTAGGTTACCAAATACTTCTTTTCCATCATAATTTTGCAAATAAATTCATAAAAAATCCTACAATGTGATTTTCTGGATTTTTTTTTCTCATTTTGTCTGTCATAGTTGAAGTGTACCTATGATGAAAATTACAGGCCTCTCTCATCTTTTTAAGTGGGAGAACTTGCACAATTGGTGGCTGACTAAATACGTTTTTTTGCCCCACTATAAATATAGGTAGGTATAAAGTGACTAGGCAAAAGGATGTTGTTTCCAGACTCGGTGCATTGGTGCCACTTGCCATGCAATAACAGATAGAACAGTCTATGACTTGGGTGGCTGGAGTCTTTAACAAATTTTAGGGCCTTTCACTGATACCACCTGGTTCAGAGGTCCTGGATGGCAGGCAGCTTTGCCCCAGTGATGTACTGGGCCGTACACACTACCATCTGTAATGCCTTGCGGTCAGATGCCAAGCAGTTACCATTCCAAGAGGTGATGCAGCCAGTCAAGATGCTTTCTCAATGGTGCAGCTGTAGAACTTTTTGAAGATCTGAGTGCCCATGCCAAATCTTTTCAGCATCATGAGGGGGAAGAGACATTGTCGTGCCTTCTTCACGACTGTGTTGGTGTGTGTGGACGATGATAATCCCTTAGTGATGTAGACACCGAGGAACTTGATGCTTTCGACCCACTCCACTACAGCCCCGTCAATGTGGATGGGGGCGTGCTCGGCCTAACCGCGATCAGCTACTTTGTCTGTCTGACATTGAGGGAGAGGTTTCTGAACTCCTCCCTATAGCCTGTTTCATTGTCGTTGGTGATCAGGCCAACCACCGTTGTGTCTTCAGCAAACTTAATGATGGTGTTCAAGTCATGTGTGGCCACGCAGTTGTCAGTGAACAGGGAGTACAGGAGGGGACTAAGCACACAACCCTGAGGGGCCCCCATGTAAAGGGTCAGCGTGGCGGATGTGTTGTTGCCTACCCTCACCACCTGGGGGCGGCCTGTCAGGAAGTCCAGGATCCAGTTACAGAGGGAGATGTTCAGTCCCAGGGTCCTGAGCTTAGTGATGAGATTGGAGGGCACTATGGTGTTGAACACTATGGTGTTCCTCTTGTCCAGGTGGGAGAAGGCAGTGTGGAATGCAATAAAGATTGCCTCATCTGTGGATCTGTTGGGGCAGTTTGCGAATTGGAGTGGGTCATGGGTTTCTGGGATGATGGTGATGATGTGAGCCATGATTGGCCTGCATTTCAAAACATTTCATGTCTACAGATGTGAGTGCTATGGAGCAATAGTCATTTAGACAGGCTACCTTGGCGTTCTTGTGCACAGGGACTATGGTGGTCTGCTTGAAACATGTAGGTATTACACACTGGGTCATGGGTCAGGTTGAAAATGTCAGTGAAGACACTTGCCAGCTGGTCAGTGCGTGCTCTGAGTACTGATCCTAATCCGTCTGGCCCCGTGGACTTGTGAATGTTAATCTGTTTAAAGGTCTTACTCACATCGGCTACAGAGAGCAAGATCACACAGTTGTCTGGAACAGCTGGTGCTCTCATTCACAATTCAGTGTTGCTTGCCTCGAAGTGAGCATAGAATGAATTTAGCTTGTCTGGTTAGCTCGAGTCACTGGGCAGCTCACGGCTGAGATTCCCTTTGTAATCCGTAATAGTTTACAAGCCCTGCCATATCCGACGAGCAACAGAGCCGATGTAGTAAGATTTGATCTCAGTCCTGTCTTGATGTTTTGACTGTTTGATGCTCGTTGGATGTCGTAGTGGGATTTCTTATAAACGCCCGGATTAGCTCCTGGAAAGCAGCAGCTCTAGCCTCTAGCCTTTAGCTCCGTGCAGATGTTTCCTGTAATCCATTGCTTCTGGTTAGCATCTGTATGTCTGGGGACGATGTCGTCGATGCACTTATTAATGAAGCAGGTGACTGATGTGGTAATCTCCTCAATGTTATTGGTTGAATCACGAACATATTCCAGTCTGTGCTAGCGAAACAGTCCTTTAGCTTAGCATCCGCTTCATTAGGCCACTTCCATATTGAGTACGTCGCTGGTACTGCCTGTTTGAGTTTTTGCTTGTAAGCAGGAATCAGGATAGCATTATGGTCAGATTTGCCAAATGGAGGGCGAGGGAGAGCTTTGTATACATCTCTATGTGTGGAGTAAAGGTGGTCTAGAATGTTATATACACCTCTGTGTGTGGATTAAAGGTGATCTAGAGTTTTATATACATCTCTGTGTGTGGAGTAAAGGTGATCTAGAGTTTTATATACATCTCTGTGTGTGGAGTAAAGGTGATCTAGAGTTTTATATACATCTCTGTGTGTGGAGTAAAGGTGATCTAGAGTTTTATATACATCTCTGTGTGTGGAGTAAAGGTGATCTAGAGTTTTATATACATCTCTGTGTGTGGAGTAAAGGTGATCTAGAGTTTTATATACATCTCTGTGTGTGGAGTAAAGGTGATCTAGAGTTTTATATACATCTCTGTGTGTGGAGTAAAGGTGATCTAGAGTTTTATATACATCTCTGTGTGTGGAGTAAAGGTGATCTAGAGTTTTATATACATCTCTGTGTGTGGAGTAAAGGTGATCTAGAGTTTTATATACATCTCTGTGTGTGGATTAAAGGTGATCTAGAGTTTTATATACATCTCTGTGTGTGGAGTAAAGGTGATCTAGAGTTTTATATACATCTCTGTGTGTGGAGTAAAGGTGATCTAGAGTTTTATATACATCTCTGTGTGTGGAGTAAAGGTGATCTAGAGTTTTATATACATCTCAGTGTGTGGAGTAAAGGTGATCTAGAGTTGTATCGCCTCAAATTGCACAGGTGAAAATGAGGTCAGACAAATGTCAGTTTCTCTGCATTAAAATCACTAGGAGCACCGCCTCCTATATGTGCATTTCTTTGTTGCTTACAACCCTATACAGCTCATTGATTGCGGTCTTAGTGCCAGCATCCAGTCTGTCTTGGTAAATAGTATGGTCTGCAGTTATTCATGAGGTATCCTAATTCAGGCGAGCAAAACCCCAAGACCTCCTTAAGGTAGAGGGGTGTTGTCACGACTTCCGCCGAAGTCGGCTCCTCTCCTTGTTCGGGTTCAGCGGTCGATGTCACTGGTCTTCTAGCCATCGCCGCTCCATTTTTCATTTGTTCCATTTGTTTTGTCTTATTCTCCGCACACCTGGTTTACATTCTCTGATCACACTGCATATATATATTCATCTGTTCCCCCAATATCTTTGTGTGGAATTGTTTTGTTTTGTGTGTATTGTATCGAGTTTTTCAGCCTGGGCATTGCCTGTACCCTATTGGGGAAATTTTGGTGAAACTTATGGTTGTATTCTTGACGGTATTTTGCACTTGTCACTTTTGCCGGTGAGTTGTAGCTGTTTGCGCCCCTCTGTTATTGCTCTTGGCAAATAAAGTTGCCTGATCACCTATCTCTGCTCTCCTGCACTTGACTCGAATGACCAGCAGCAAAAACCCTGTCATTCGGTCTTGATGATGCATAGAGAAAACAGCTACATATGTGGTATATTGTCCATGTCCTTGTGCAGCCACGACTCCGAGAAACATAGGATATTATAGTTCTTTAGGTCTCGTTGATAGGATAGTCTCAACTGGAGCTTGTCCAGTTTGTCCTCTAGTGATTGTGAGTTTGCCAATAGAACTGAGGGTAGAGGCGGTTTATATACTGTCAACGTAGTCTTGTCAGGGAGACCGCTTGTTTGCCTCTCTTGCGCAGTCTCTTCCTCTTTCGAGTCCCGTGGATTGGGGCCTGATCCAGAATGAGTAGCTACCGACTCGTTCAAGTAGAAATCTTCATCCAAATCAAGGTTAGTAATTGCTGTTCTGATGTCCAGAAGCTGTTTACGGTCATAGGAAATTATGGCGGAAATATTATGTGCAAAACAAGTTGTGATCAGCGTTAAAAAACACACACAAAATAGCAGAATTGGTCAGGAGCCTGTAAGCTGGCAGCTATACATCTCTGCAGCGCCACCTTTGTTGCGCCATATCAAACTAGTCTAGTGGTGAGTCATTAACATTCAGCATAGGCCTAATTCTAATGCCTGACCACTTCTCCACTGCTCCTGGGGTCTATTTTCAAAGCGTTTCAGGCCTCTACTCTCTGATTCAGTTTGATGAGATTTTAAATTAGCATAATCTCATCTCCAAATGTAGGAGATAATTACAGGCCATGAGATGAAGTGAAACTACTCTCTCTCCTTAACTCTCTATACTCTCCTTCTTTCCCTCTCTTCTTAAAGTTCCTTCATAATATCTCTTTCTCTCTCCCTCGCCTCTCTCTTTATCCGTCTCTCTTTTTCTTTCGCCCCACCACCCACCCACCCATCTCTCTCTCTTTATCTCCATCTCTGTCAAATGCACAGTGACCTCTAAGCGTCCTGGCTCAAGCCTGTCTTTCTGTCTTTCTCATATGTTCTCTCAGGAGAGCCACCAACCAGCCTGCTAGTCTGCTAGTGGTATTTCTACAGTATGGTATTTGTGTGTGTGTGTGTGTGTGTGTGTGTGTGTGTGTGTGTGTGTGTGTGTGTGTGTGTGTGTAGGCTGTCGAAACAGATTTAATTATTCTATATTGCTGCTCACATTAGCATATACATATCTCTGAGTTGCTTTTCCCCTGACTCTGCAAGTTTAGATGTTGAAACTCTCCTATTTTTCAGTTTGGTCTATGGAGAGGTACTGTATATCTTCCTATTTACCCTATTTCCCTGTCAATCTTTCCATTCCACTCATCTTTCCCATCTCTCGTCATGCTTGTCTCTTTAACCCATGCCTGTCTGGAGAGTGTGGTGTGAGCTAAAATATTTTCAACCCCCGGAAGCCATGTAAACGGTCTGGCAGATTAACTGAAATAACAGAGGCTTGTTTTGGTCCGATTCTTCACAAGTGTTACTGCGCTGTCTGTCCTTGAGAAAGACACTATTCTAGCTGGAGATATGGTAGGGCAACAGACATGTTATAAAAACACTTTGGGTTAGAAAGCATGTTATAAATCAAATATGTCCAATAGATAATAGCATATGGATAATAGAGAGGACTAAAATAGTTAGATTTGATTCCTGTACACTAATTATATAGATTTGTTTTGTTTACAGCATTAGTCACCAACCTTTTTTGAGTCAAGATCACTTTCTGAGTCAAAACGCAAGCCGTGATAAAGTAAATAAATTAACTTTCCCCGCGCTACACAGGGCTATATTGGTCTGTTAATACAGGCACGAGTAAAGGCACAGTGCACTACTTTTGTCAATCATTTGCATTTTATTTTAAATGATATTTTATTGAATCATTTATTTTCTTATTTAATACTTTTTATTAAATGTAAATCCAGATTTGTCAGGGGGTGTTGCAGCTTCCTGCGGCTATGTCTTCAGACATATGAAATGGTTCAAAATGGGAACACCCACCTACCCAGCACACAGGGCAGCTGAATCGGGTGCACTGAGGCGAATAAAAAAAAATAGGAACGCAAGGGTTTTTACAGAAGTGCTTGGCGATTGACTAGGAATACCTTAGAGATCGACTAGTCAATCACAATCGCCTGGATGGTGCCCACTGTTTACAGTGTAAGTGTTATGCCTTCTGTGGTATAAAGATACCTAAGAGGTTATCTAAGACTAGTGGAAGCAGACACTATTTGACTGAAGAAGGTACATGACCTGAAGAAGTAGCTTTTTGCAGTAAACGCCAGTATGCAAGGTTATAGTGAAATATGGGCTCCAGACTCTAAATACTGCTGGAAGGCAGTGGCAGATTGAAAACGATAATGCTTTTTTTATTTGGCTATCATCCTGTAGTTTGGTATATTCTATATATGTATGGCTACATTGCTGCATTGCCTTATGGATTGCAATAAATGTCCAAAGTTTTCGTAGTTGAATGAGACAAAGTAGGAGGAGGATGTGCATACTTCTTCCAGTGTGTTGACCTCTAATGTCAGCATCACCCTGAAGGTAATATTTTATAACTGTGTTTGTGTGTCTGTGGCCCTCCTTCTTCATCACAGAAATATTACACAAATCCCACAATTACGATCAGTAACATTCTCCCTCTATACAGTGTAGAAAGTAATTGCCTGACTCATTAAAGCAATTGAGAAATGGTTATTCAAACATCTCCAACTGCTTGTAGAAGTCAAATCGTATAACTCACTCAGATGTCAGATGTTCTGAGAAATTCATGTTTTTGAGTATTCTTAACAAATATTAGCTTAATGAGTAAATACAACTTTATGTATCCTTGTTCTGCTAATCTGAAGTTATTGAGTTTTTACAAGTTAGGAGTATTTATCATGTTAAAGTCAATATAACGAATAGTTCTAGAAAGCGGGTTTCCACAAAAAGATGTAGTTAGCAGAATGAATTACTTTTTAAAGGGAACTTTTTACTAAGGTCAGTCTGACTTCACAGAGCAACACATTAACTCCTCAGTCTTGTCTTGCACTCCCCCTCACTTACACTTAGGCTGCACTTTGCTGACTTCCACCAGACACACACAACACCCACCAAATTATTATTACATACACGCACACACAGACAGTGGACACGTGGCTGTGATGAGGCCAGAGCACAGAGCACAGGGCCCAGAGGGATACGGTTCACAGTGTAGGAGGCTGAGGAATCAATAACCGCTTATGAAAACAAAGGGAAACCGCAGAGAGCAGTCACAGGCAGAATAAGCAGTGCTTAATATGAGCCGTGTCCGGCACCCCTTCATTTTGGACTATTTTGTTCCGGAATCTATTTGGCCGGATCCGGAACCTCTCATGGTATGAAACGTTATTTTAACTTTTTGCTATGTAAAAATTTGAATAAAAGCGATCGTAGTTCATTTGAGTTGCCTCTTCGTTAATTCTCCTGCCACCACAAAAAAACGTCATGTGAAAAAGCAGATGTATAGTTTATGGTTTGCAACATGGTAACCTGTTTCAGACCAATGTGTGGCTGTGGGTGGGACTGGGACTGGGGCTGAGGATGTGGCTGGGACTGTGGCTGGCTGGGGCTGGGGCTGAGGCTGGGACTGGGGCTGGGACTGGGCCTGAGGCTGGGGCTGAGGCTGGGGCTGGAGCTGAGGCTGGGTTTGGGGCTGGGGCTGAGGCTGTGGCTGTGGATGGGACTGTGGCTGGGGCTGGCTGGGGCTGGAGGCTGTGGCTGTGGATGGGATTGTGGCTGTGGCTGTGGCTGTGGCTGTGGATGGGACTGACTGGGGCTGGGGCTGAGGCTGAGGCTGTGGATGGGACTGTGGCTGTGGCTGGGGCTGTGGATTGTACTATGGCTGTGGCTGTGGCTGAGGATGGGGCTGAGGAATGGGCTGAGTATGGGGCTGGGGCTGTGGATTGTACTGTGGCTGGGGCTGTGGCTGTGGCTGTGGCTGGGACTGTGGCTGTGGCTGGGGCTGGGACTGGGGCTGGGACTGGGCCTGAGGCTGGGGCTGAGGCTGGGGCTGGAGCTGAGGCTGGGGTTGGGGCTGAGGATGGGGCTGAGGATGGGGCTGAGACTGAGGCTGGGGCTGGGGATGGGGCTGAGGATGTGGCTGGGGATGTGGCTGGGGATGTGGCTGGGGCTGGGGCTGGGGCTGGGGCTGGGGCTGGGGCTGGGGCTGGGGCTGGGGCTGGGGCTGGGGCTGTGGATGGGACTGGGGCTGAGGATGTGGCTGGGACTGTGGCTGGGGCTGAGGATTTGGCTGTGGCTGGGGCTGGGACTGGGGCTGGGACTGGGGCTGGGGCTGTGTGAGAAGCATGCCAGTATCTCTGACCTAACTAGAATGAGATTCACTTTCTATGACCCCTCTCCATCTCTGCACTTCATCTTTTATTTCCTTAAAGAATCATAGCAGCGCAAAGGGTTCTGAATGAACTGCAGCACACCTGATAAATTGAAATACATTTGCCAAAGTTATAGGATTACTGCAGTCTGTTCGGAAATGAATGAAATCATTCAGAATAGCCTTGTACACCATGAGTAGGCCTATCATCTAGCCAGAGGAACAATAGCTTGTTTAAATAAATAGCCTAGCTGTGGATTGTAGCCCAATAACAAGGAATAGCCTTCCAGAATGCGTGGCAAATCTCTGTGAAAAAACAGCATGCAGACAAACAGGCCTTTCGCAATATTTCATATCAAATTGAGGGAAAATGGGATGGAAAACAAATGGCTCTATGCTGTAGGCTACCAAAATATTTGATTAACTTCCAAATATTGTTTTACGAGAGAGAGAGAGAGAGAGAGAGAGAGGCTTTTGGCACGAGCGCATCAGCCATCACCATTGAGTGAAGCTGTAAAGCATTTTTGGGACTATAATTTCTTCCTCACATTGGAGGCTGTAATATGTGTCTCCATACATCTAGGACTAGGCTATTGATTGATTCAAGACAAGGTTGTTTTTATTGATCTCAGATTCTCAGTTTGTCAGTGTCTAAGTAGCCTGCCATTTCCTGCATTTGTGAGGTATTAAAATAGATTCTGCCAAAGTCTCCAGTCATGTAAAACAACATAGAATTGCATAAAATGTGTTTATAAACATTTTCCCAGACCCTCTGCTACTAAAAATGTTCCCAATGTGTGAAACTTCTGTAAGTGCCTCTACTCTATGACACTACGCAACTGCAATGATTTATTGTTAAGGGGATTTTATTTTGTGTTCCAATACCTCAGAACTCCCCTTCCTCCCCTCGCATTCACTTTTTGTTTATGCACCTCCTGATATAGAAATGAAGCACCGAGAATAAGCTACCTACCACCAGGCATGCAACCCTCATCACCCCACATGACCTCCCACCAGGCATGCAACCCTCATCACCCCACATGACCTCCCACCAGGCATGCAACCCTCATCACCCCACATGACCTCCCACCAGGCATGCAACCCTCATCACCCCACATGACCTCCCACCAGGCATGCAACCCTCATCACCCCACATGACCTCCCACCAGGCATGCAACCCTCATCACCCCACATGACCTCCGCCCAGGCATGCAACCCTCATCACCCCACATGACCTACCACCAGGCATGCAACCCTCATCACCCCACATGACCTCCCACCAGGCATGCAACCCTCATCACCCCACATGACCTACCACCAGGCATGCAACCCTCATCACCCCACCTGACCTCCCACCAGGCATGCAACCCTCATCACCCCACCTGACCTACCACCAGGCATGCAACCCTCATCACCCCACATGACCTCCCACCAGGCATGCAACCCTCATCACCCCACATGACCTCCCACCAGGCATGCAACCCTCATCACCCCACATGACCTACCACCAGGCATGCAACCCTCATCACCCCACATGACCTACCACCAGGCCTGCAACCCTCATCACCCCACATGACCTACCACCAGGCATGCAACCCTCATCACCCCACATGACAAGACCAGGAAACCAATCCCAGTAGGGTGAAACATACACCGTGGTGGAAAAAGTACCTATTATCATATTGAGTAAAAGTAAAGATACGTTAACAGAAAATGACTCAAGTAAAAGTGAAGGTCACCCAGTATAATATTACTTGAGTAAAAGTCTAAAAGTATTTGGTTAAAAATATACTTAAGTATCAAAAAAGTACAAGTTTAAATCATTTCAAATTCCTTATATTAAGCAAACCAGATGGCACGATTTTCTTGTTTTAGTTTTATTTACTGATAGCCAGGGGAACCCTCCAACACTCAGACATAATTTACAGACAAAGCATGTGTGTTTAGTGACTCTGCCAGATCAGGTAGTAGGGATGACCAGGTGTGTTCTCTTGATAGGTGTGTGAATTGGACCATTTTCCTGTCCTGCTAAGCATTCAAAATTTAAGTACTTTTGGGTGTCTGGGAAAATGTATGGAGTAAAAAGTACATTATTTTCTTTAGGAGTGTAGTGAAGTAAAAGTTGTCAATAATAAAAAATAGTCAAGTACAGATACAAAAAAAAAACTTAAGTAGTACTTAAAAGTATTTTTACTTAAGTACTTCACACAACTGGGCATACACATAGGCATGCACGTGCACACACAAGTGTACACATACAAAGGGAAGACAGACAGACACATCTGAGACCCTCCCTCACACCACTTTGTGTACAAATCTACACACAAAGCGTAAGAGGATGTGGTCATTACCAATATCTTTACAGAAACATCTATCCTCCCTCATATGGATCTCTATGTCACATGAGTTGACGCTGGAGAGACGAAGCAGGTACGGGGAGTCAAACATTTAATAAATAACGGACATGGGAACGAGACAGGAACAGCGTCAGCAAACAGGTAACACCAACAAAAGACAATCAATGCAGAAGTGGGGAACAGAGCTGGGGAACTGACAAGTATAGGGGAGGTAATAACAGGTGATGGGGAACTGACAAATATAGGGGAGGTAATAACAGGTGATGAGTGAGTCCAGGTAAATCCAATATCACTGATGCGCGTGACGAGGGAAGGACGGTGTGCGTAATAGATGATAGGAGTGCGTGATGCTGTGCAGCCTGGTGCCCTCAAGCGCTGGGGGAGAGCGGGAGCAGACGTGACAGTACCCCCCCTAGGGTTTCCTGGGCGAACCTGGGCGAACCAGCTGAGACATGGGCGCTGCGCAAGCCGGTTGGGGCGTGGAAGCCCAATGGAACGGCAGGAGCGTGAGAGCCTGGCGAGCCGGTTGGGGCGTGGAAGCCCAATGGAACGGCAGGAGCGTGAGAGCCTGGCGAGCCGGTTGGGGCGTGGAAGCCCAATGGAACGGCAGGAGCGTGAGAGCCTGGCGAGCCGGTTGGGGCGTGGAAGCCCAATGGAACGGCAGGAGCGTGAGAGCCTGGCGAGCCGGTTGGGGCGTGGAAGCCCAATGGAACGGCAGGAGCGTGAGAGCCTGGCGAGCCGGCTGAGGCCTGGAAGCCCGACAATCCGGCTGAGGTAAGATGCCTGTCGATCCCGCTGCAGAGAGGAAGCCCAAAGATCCGGTGGAGTGTGGCGTGGGATGTGAAGCCACAGAGCCAACCGAGGCAAGGAAACCTCTCGAGCCAGCCAAGGCGTGAATGCCTGATGGAACCGGGGGTGCCCAAGCCAGCTCATCTGCGGCGGAATCCACCCTGACCTCACCAACAAAACAAAAAATAAACAAAATAAACTCCTGGACCGGCTGGGCAAACAAGAACTAACGATCAGTCAGAGGACCGATGTGGGATGGGCGCTAACCGGGGCAAGGAAACCTCTCGAGCCAGCTAGGACATGGTAGCCTGACGAGCTGGCTAGGACATGGTAGCCCGACGAGCCGGCTAGGACATGGTAGCCCGACGAGCCGGCTAGGGACATGGTAGCCCGACGAGCCGGCTAGGACATGGTAGCCCGACGAGCTGGCTAGGGACATGGTAGCCCGACGAGCTGGCTAGGACATGGTAGCCCGACGAGCTGGCTAGGACATGGTAGCCCGACGAGCTGGCTAGGACATGGTAGCCCGACGAGCTGGCTAGGACATGGTAGCCCGACGAGCTGGCTAGGCACTCCCTGGTTCCATCAGTGGCGATCCAGAGCCGATGCCACCATACCAACCGGAACGCCAGTACTCCCTGATGCTTCGTGTGTTGGCTACTGCATTCTGTCACATGAGTTGACGCTGGAGAGACGAAGCAGGTACGGCGAGTCAAACATTTAATAAATAACGGACATGGAACGAGACAGGAACAGCGTCAGCAAACAGAAAACAAAGACAAAAAACAATCAATGCAGAAGTGGGGAACAGAGCTGGAGAACTGACATATATAGGGGAGGAAATAACAGGTGATGAGTGAGTCCAGGGAGTCCAATACTGCTGATGTGCATGACGAGGAAGCCAGGTGTGTGTAATGGATGATAGGAGTGTGTGAAGCAGGGCAGCCTGGCGCCCTCAAGCACCGGGGGGAGCAGACGTGACACTCTAAGCCACCAGTTGTTTTGGGGAAAGGTGTGTTTTTTAAGGAAGCAAAACAGTAGTAGTAGTGGCAGATAATTTAAAACACCTCTCAACCAATTCATATATGCATGTATACAAATCCATAACCCGAGACTAAATGCACAGTGGGGTTTAGGTAAAAAGGTTTAGTGCTGGACCAAAATGTACATGAGTGTTTTTCTCTGTGTTGAGAATCTATGGTGGCCTGGCCGACTGTAAAACATTTCCCAAATTACCTCTCTCTCTCTCTCTCCCTCTCTCTCTTGCTTCCTCTCTCCCTCATTTTATCTTTCTCTCCCCTCCCTCTCTTCCCCTCTCTGCATCTCTCTGCTCCAGCCACATTGGTATGCAGTACAGTGAAACAGATACATTTCCCATTTAGCCCCCAGCACAATGTAAGTCAAAGCCTGCTGAATATGTTGAATATTTGCTGACCCACCCCCCACCTCCCCTCTTTCTTCTCTGTCTCCTTCTGTGGCCCTCACACATTCCCTCCCTCTAACTCTTGCTGTGACGGTCTCATTACCCCATCTCTCTCTCTCTCTCTCTCTCTCTCTCTCTCTCTCTCTCTCTCTCCCGGCAGAAACCCAGGCTGAATTCTTTATGCGTCAGAGGCAGTGATAATCTGTCATTTATAATCAGTCACACAGATGGCCAACTACATGACTGCTAACTCCCCAAGAGGGAGATGAGGGGGACATACATACACACAGTGGGGGATGTAGGTGGGAGACACACACATTAGGGCAGAGAGAGGAGTGTATGGTAGTGTGTTGGTGGGGGTCTTCTGTCCAACGGTTTTCTTCACACCTGTAGATAGAGCAAGTAGTGATGGAATTAATGACTCCACAGACGATCCTACAGAAATAATCAGTGGTCACTGAGGGCTAAATTCTATCTTGAGATACAAAACTCAGTACTTCAGTATATGTATGCAACGCAGATGCACTGATTTGTCTACATAGACTATGTTATGACTATGTTACAGTATGACTATTTAATAAATAACATCCCTTCACCAGGAGGTAGATTAGAAAAGATTTGATATTGGTACAAACACAGCTGCATTGTTTATGCTACAGTGATATGACTATTACATCACTGATGACAGTCGTGTTACACACTTAATTACACAATCCAATTAAACCCCACACTGACTCACTGCAGTAAAGAACTATTCTTAGTTGTCTTTGAACGGGCTCACTATAGCTGTGTTGGGGTTTTACTTCCATTCTCCTCCACACGGACCACCCTGAGAGACCTAACAGCTTCCCGACTACAACGAGACCCCAGACATCCGTAAGATGTCTGAAACATGGTCTGAAACACGCTCTGTGACGTGTTAGTAAGTCTTAAATCTGGTTAAAACATGGCTTTTCTAATATCTTAACTACCGCCTGTAACATGTGCGGGATGTTATCTGTTTTGCAGCTCGTAAAACAGACAGCTAGTGGCCCGGATTAGTGGTGTAGAAATAATATAGGAAGGCCCACGCAGATGGGAATCCTTTTCATTTTCTGTGTTAAAGAAGACACGCATTGATAAGGAATAACAGGGGCCTTTATGGTTGGTACCTGTTGTTGCTAATGACAAGCCCAAGTGTTAGGTTTCAAAGAGGAGGAAGACAGCAGGAAGGACATGGCAGGGAGAAAAGAGGAGGAAGACAGCAGGAAGGACATGGCAGGGAGAAAAGAGGAGGAAGACAGCAGGAAGGACATGGCAGGGAGAAAAGAGGAGGAAGACAGCAGGAAGGACATGGCAGGGAGAAAAGAGGAGGAAGACAGCAGGAAGGACATGGCAGGGAGAAAAGAGGAGGAAGACAGCAGGAAGGACATGGCAGGGAGAAAAGAGGAGGAAGACAGCAGGAAGGACATGGCAGGGAGAAAAGAGGAGGAAGACAGCAGGAAGGACATGGCAGGGAGAAAAGAAGAGGAAGACAGCAGGAAGGACATGGCAGGGAGAAAAGAGGAGGAAGACAGCAGGAAGGACATGGCAGGGAGAAAAGAGGAGGAAGACAGCAGGAAGGACATGGCAGGGAGAAAAGAGGAGGAAGACAGCAGGAAGGACATGGCAGGGAGAAAAGAAGAGGAAGACAGCAGGAAGGACATGGCAGGGAGAAAAGAGGAGGAAGACAGCAGGAAGGACATGGCAGGGAGAAAAAGAAGAGGAAGACAGCAGGAAGGACATGGCAGGGAGAAAAGAGGAGGAAGACAGCAGGAAGGACATGGCAGGGAGAAAAGAGGAGGAAGACAGCAGGAAGGACATGGCAGGGAGAAAAGAGGAGGAAGACAGCAGGAAGGACATGGCAGGGAGAAAAGAGGAGGAAGACAGCAGGAAGGACATGGCAGGGAGAAAAGAAGAGGAAGACAGCAGGACATGGCAGGGAGGACATGGACAGGGAGAAAAGAGGAGAAAGACAGCAGGAAGGACATGGCAGGGAGAAAAGAGGAGGAAGACAGCAGGAAGGACATGGCAGGGAGAAAAGAGGAGGAAGACAGCAGGAAGGACATGGCAGGGAGAAAAGAGGAGGAAGACAGCAGGAAGGACATGGCAGGGAGAAAAGAGGAGGAAGACAGCAGGAAGGACATGGCAGGGAGAAAAGAGGAGGAAGACAGCAGGAAGGACATGGCAGGGAGAAAAGAGGAGGAAGACAGCAGGAAGGACATGGCAGGGAGAAAAGAGGAGGAAGACAGCAGGAAGGACATGGCAGGGAGAAAAGAGGAGGAAGACAGCAGGAAGGACATGGCAGGGAGAAAAGAGGAGGAAGACAGCAGGAAGGACATGGCAGGGAGAAAAGAGGAGGAAGACAGCAGGAAGGACATGGCAGGGAGAAAAGAGGAGGAAGACAGCAGGAAGGACATGGCAGGGAGAAAAGAGGAGGAAGACAGCAGGAAGGACATGGCAGGGAGAAAAGAGGAGGAAGACAGCAGGAAGGACATGGCAGGGAGAAAAGAGGAGGAAGACAGCAGGAAGGACATGGCAGGGAGAAAAGAGGAGGAAGACAGCAGGAAGGACATGGCAGGGAGAAAAAAGAAGGAGGAAGACATGGCAGGGAGGAAGGACAGCAGGAAGGACATGGCAGGGAGAAAAGAGGAGGAAGACAGCAGGAAGGACATGGCAGGGAGAAAAGAGGAGGAAGACAGCAGGAAGGACATGGCAGGGAGAAAAGAGGAGGAAGACAGCAGGAAGGACATGGCAGGGAGAAAAGAGGAGGAAGACAGCAGGAAGGACATGGCAGGGAGAAAAGAGGAGGAAGACAGCAGGAAGGACATGGCAGGGAGAAAAGAGGAGGAAGACAGCAGGAAGGACATGGCAGGGAGAAAAGAGGAGGAAGACAGCAGGAAGGACATGGCAGGGAGAAAAGAGGAGGAAGACAGCAGGAAGGACATGGCAGGGAGAAAAGAGGAGGAAGACAGCAGGAAGGACATGGCAGGGAGAAAAGAGGAGGAAGACAGCAGGAAGGACATGGCAGGGAGAAAAGAAGAGGAAGACAGCAGGAAGGACATGGCAGGGAGAAAAGAGGAGGAAGACAGCAGGAAGGACATGGCAGGGAGAAAAGAGGAGGAAGACAGCAGGAAGGACATGGCAGGGAGAAAAGAGGAGGAAGACAGCAGGAAGGACATGGCAGGGAGAAAAGAGGAGGAAGACAGCAGGAAGGACATGGCAGGGAGAAAAAGAGGAGGCAGGAAGACAGCAGGAAGGACATGGCAGGGAGCAGGAAAAGAGGAGGAAGACAGCAGGAAGGACATGGCAGGGAGAAAAGAGGAGGAAGACAGCAGGAAGGACATGGCAGGGAGAAAAGAGGAGGAAGACAGCAGGAAGGACATGGCAGGGAGAAAAGAGAAGAGGAAGACAGCAGGAAGGACATGGCAGGGAAGAAAGGGAGAGGAGGAAGACAGCAGGAAGGACATGGCAGGGAGAAAAGAAGAGGAAGACAGCAGGAAGGACATGGCAGGGAGAAAAGAGGAGGAAGACAGCAGGAAGGACATGGCAGGGAGAAAAGAGGAGGAAGACAGCAGGAAGGACATGGCAGGGAGAAAAGAGGAGGAAGACAGCAGGAAGGACATGGCAGGGAGAAAAGAAGAGGAAGACAGCAGGAAGGACATGGCAGGGAGAAAAGAGGAGGAAGACAGCAGGAAGGACATGGCAGGGAGAAAAGAGGAGGAAGACAGCAGGAAGGACATGGCAGGGAGAAAAGAGGAGGAAGATATTAGAGATGTTAAAGTAACTGACAAATCCATTCGACTCCCGCTGAGCTGTCCACACGGCCGTTCTCATATTCCTCCTCTAATACAGCCTGTCTATCTTTCTACGCTAACTTTCTCTCTCTATCCTTCTCTCTTATTCTATCTCTCTTTCTTTGCTAAATTTCTCTCTTTATCCATGTTTCTTTTAATATCTCTCTTTCTCGCTAACTTTCTCTCTGTTTCTTTTATCTCTAAATTTCTCTCTCTATCCCTCTTTCTTTTTCTCTCTCTCTTTCTCGCTAAATGTATCTATCTCGCTCTTTTTCTCTCTCTTTCTCACCAACTTTCTCTCTATCACGCTCTCACTTTTTCACTTTTTCTCTCTTACTCCTTCAGTATCTCTCTCTCTCTGACTCACTGTCTCTCTCTCTCTCTCTCAATTTCAATTCAATTTAACAGGTTTTATTGGCATGGGAAACATATGTTTACGTTGCCAAAGTAAGTTAAATACAGTTGAATTCGGATGTTTACATACACTTAGGTTGGAGTCATTAAAACTCGTTTTTCAACCATTTCTCAAATTTCTTGTCAAGTAACTATAGTTTTGGTAAGTCGGTTAGGACATCTACTTTGTGCATGACACAAGTCATTTTTCCAACAATTGTTTACAGATGGATTATTTCACTCATAATTCACTGTAGTCGGTCAGAATTCACTGTAGTGACCCAGTGGGTCAGAAGTTTACATACACTAAGTTGACTGTGCCTTTAAACAGCTTGGAAAATTCCAGAAAATGGTGTCATTCCGTTAGAAGCTTCTAATAGGCTAATTGACATCATTTGAGTCAATTGGAGGTGTACCTGCAGATGTATTTCAAGGCCTACCTTCAAACTCAATGCCTCTTTGCTTGACATCATGGGAAAATAAAAATAAATCAGCCAAGACTTCCACAAGTCTGGTTCATTATTGGGAGCAATTTCCAAATACTTGAAGGTACCAAGTTCATCTGTGCAAACAATAGTACCCAAGTATAAACACCATGGGACAATGCAGCTGTCATACCGCTCAGGAAAGAGAAACGTTCTGTCTCCTAGAGATGAACATAATTTGGTGCATAAAGTGCAAATCAATCCCAAAACAACAGCAAAGGACCTTGTGGAGATGTTGGAGGAAACAGGTACACAAGTATCTATATCCACAGTAAAACAAGACCTATATCGACATAACCTGAAAGGTCGCTCAGCAAGGAAGAAGCCAACGCTCGAAAACCGCCATAAAAAAGCCAGACTACGGTTTGACTCTGCACATGAGGACAAAGATCGTACTTTTTGGAGAAAAATCCTCTGGTCTGATGAAACAAAAAAATTACTGTTTGGCCACAATGACCATTGTTATGTTTGGAGGAAAAAGTGGGAGGATTGCAAGCCGAAGAACACCATCCCAACCGTGAAGCACAGGGGTGGCAGCATCATGTTTTGGGGGTGCTTTGCTGCAGGAGGGACCGCTGCACTTCACAAAATAGATGGTGTCGTGTCTTTACTATCATTAACTGAAGACATAGTTTTTATCAAAGATTCTCTGTAATTAGTATTACGCGATTAGACTGATTAATCATGTAACCGGAATTACTAGGAAGTCGGGGCACCAAGGAAAAATATTCAGATTACAAAGTTATCGTTTCCTAAAATAACTTTTCAGATATTTTATCTGATCAATTAGTCTTCGATTAATGAATTATTTACTTTACCTCACGTTAGTCTCATTCCAAACGTTGTAAATTGTTGGTTATCTGCACGAACCCAGTCTTCACTATTTCATCCATACATCAATTGTCTTAAATCATTGATTTATTACTAACTAAGTAATTCACAGAAATGCATAAACAAACAAACAAACAAGGTAAATGTGGTTACATGAAATGAGAATGTGCCCTAGTGGGCTAAACCGGCATGGTGGCTTGTTAGACAAAAGGGGAAGTGGGGTCGACTAAGAAGTCACTACAGAGTGATAATTATAACAATTGAAATGCTAATCCTTTACACATGAATGCTCACTCATTCGGGAACATTTGCAATCAATATATATATTGACGCTCAGTGTGTCGTCTTGATCCCTGGTGAAAAGTTTGTTTCTTTGTAGAATTGTCCGTCTCTCTCCCTCTCTCTCTTGGTTCTGGTTAGAGGGGATAGTTCAGAGTGACATTCATTCATTACATTATAGAATGGATGTTTCGGCGGTTGTCGTTCTTCACGTTCAATGATACCGAATTCCTAGCTGCAGACTAGTAATTAATATCAAAGACTTGTTCTTATTCTGTCGGTATCAATAATCTAAGAGTTTAACCACGTGGTATGGTTAAAAGATTCAGCAATGGTCTACAACCTTTGTCTCCCCTAATGGAGAAAAACATGGTCTGCAACCTTTAGCCATCTTGTAATTGAGGTAAGCTCGGTCTGCTGATCAAAAACCTGAGTGGGGGTTTTATTCGGAAGGGACGAAAAAGGGCGGCCTGACCCTAACTGGGCTCAGGGGCGGTCCTCTGATTTAGTTCAAATCAAAAAGGAATTGTATTTTCTTCATTAAACAGTCCAAAATAATATTACACAATTATACAATTATACAAACAGTATCATACTCACTCATTCATCTTATTCAACAATTAGATGTAAACCTCATTTCTGAGGCTATTATATAAACAGCATTATGGTAATGTGGCCACACCATCTCCCATGAGCTTCCCCAAGTTATGACAAATGGACCAGTTCGTAGCTGGATCTTTTATACTTTCTCCGGAACATGAAATTTGTTCGTGCCTCAAATTCTATGAGTTGGAAGGATTTCCTTCCTCCCTCCATTTTCCTTGAAAATTTACTCTCTCTATACTGTGTGTCCATGAGGAGATCCTCAGGAATTTATGACGTCTCTCTGTCCACAGCAACTTAGTTGAAGGAGGAAAGGGGGAGGCAGGGAGAGGGGGATGGGGCTTGCTATACCCAAAGAGGCCAATGTCATGACAATGGCATCATCTGGAAGGAAAAGTATGTGGATATATTGAAGCAAATCGGTCTTCCAAATGGACAATGACCCCAAGCATACTTCCAAAGTGGTGGCAAAATGGCTTAAGGACAACAAAGTCAAGGTATTGGAGTGGCCATCACAAAGCCCTGACCTCAATCCTATAGAAAATTTGTGGGAAGAACTGAAAAAGAGTGTGCGAGCAAGGAGGCCTACAAACCTAACTCATTTACACCAGCTCTGTCAGGACGAATGGGCCAAAATTCACCCAACTTATTGTGGGAAGCTTGTGTAAGGATACCCAAAACGTTTGACCCAAGTTAAACAATTTAAAGGCAATGTTGCCAAATACTAATTGAGTGTAAATGAATTTCTGACCCACTGGGAATGTGATGAAAGAAAGAAATGCTGAAATAAATCATTCTCTCTACTATTATTCTGACATTTCACATTCTTAAAATAAAGTGGTGATCTTAACTGACCTAAAACAGGGGATTTTTACTGGGATTAAATGTCGGGAATTGTGAAAAACTGAGTAAGTGTATTTGGCCAAGGTATATGTAAACTTCTGACTTCAACTGTAAACAAAAGTGATTTAAATAATACAAAATTAATAGTAAACATTTCACTCAGAAAAGTTACAAAAGAATAAAGACTTTTCAAATGTCATATTATGTCTATATACAGTGTTATAACGATGTGCAAATAGTTAAAGTACAAAAGGGAAAATATTTAAACGTACATTTTGGTTTTTATTTACAATAGTGTTTGTTCTTCACTGTTTGCCCTTTTCTTGTGGCAACAGGTCACAAATCCTGCTGCCCGGATTGCACACTGGTATTTCACCCAATAGATATGGGAGTTTAGGTATTCGAATTCTTTGTGTCTCTGTGTAATCTGAGGGAAATATGTGTCTCTAATATGGTCATACATTTGGCAGGAGGTTAGGAAGTGCAGCTTAGTTTCCACCTCATTTTGTCGGCAGTGTGCACATAGCCTGTCTTCTCTTGAGAGCCAGGTCTGCCTTTGGCGGCCTTTCTCAATAGCAAGGCTATGCTCATTGAATCTGTACATAGTCAAATATTTCCTTAATTTTGAGTCAGTCACAGTGGTCAGGTATTCTGCCACTGTGTACTCTCTGTTTAGGGCCAAATAAGTAATTATATTTTTGTTTTCTCATGATTTGGTTGGGCTAATTGTATTGCTCTCCTGGGGATCTGTGGGGTCTGTTTGTGTTTGTGAAGTCCCAGTACCAGCTGGCTGAGGGCACTCTTCTCTAGGATAATCTCTTTCTGTGGAGGAATGTGTTGGCATCTCTTCCTTTTAGGTGGTTGTAGAATTGAACAGCTCTTATCTGGATGTTGATAACTAGCAGGTATGGTCCTGATTCTACTCTGCATGTTTGGTTTTTGGTTTGGCGTTGCACACAGAATATATTTTTGCAGAATTCCTACATGAGTCTTAATTGGGGTGTTTGTCCCATTTTGTGAATTCTTGGCTGTTAAGTGGATCCAAGATCTCACAACCATAGAGGGCAATGTGTTCTATAACTGATTGAAGTATTTTGAGACAGATTTTAATTGGGGATATGGAGTTTTATGATCCTTTTGCTGGCATAGAAGGCCCTTCCTGCCTTGTCTCTCAGATAGTTCTTAGCCTTGTGGAAGTTACCTGTGGTGCTGATGTTTAGGCTGAGGTAGGTTTAATTCTTTGTGTGCTCTAGGGCAACGGTGTCTAGATAGAATTTGTGTTTGTTGTCCTGGCTACTTGACTTTTTTGGAACACTATTAATTTGATTTTACTGAGATTAACTGTCAGAGCGCAAGTCTGACAGAATCTGTAAAAAAAATCTAGGTGCTGCTATAGACGCTCTTTGGTTGGGGAGAGAAGCACCAGATCATCTAAAAACAGTAGGCATTTGATTTCCGAGTAGGGAGAGGCCAGCGGTCACCACCGTTCCCAGGATCTTGAAAACATTGAAAGACATCCCAGACCTGCGAGACACTCTCCCAGACCAGCGAGACACTCTCCCAGACCAGCGAGACACTCTCCCAGACCAGCGAGACACTCTCCCAGACCAGCGAGACACTCTCCCAGACCAGCGAGACACTCTCCCAGACCAGCTAGACACTCTCCCAGACCAGAGAGACACTTTCCCAGACCAGCAAGACACTCTCCCAGACCAGCAAGACACTCTCCCAGACCTGAGAGACACTCTCCCAGACCAGTGAGACACTCTCCCAGACCAGCAGACACTCTCCCAGACCAGCAGACACTCTCCCAGACCAGCGAGACACTCTCCCAGACCACTGAGACACTCTCCCAGACTTGAGAGACACTCCCAGACCAGCGAGACACTCTCCCAGACCAGCGAGACACTCTCCCAGACCAGAGAGACACTTTCCCAGACCAGCAAGACACTCTCCCAGACCAGCAAGACACTCTCCCAGACCTGAGAGACACTCTCCCAGACCAGTGAGACACTCTCCCAGACCAGCAGACACTCTCCCAGACCAGCAGACACTCTCCCAGACCAGCGAGACACTCTCCCAGACCAGTGAGACACTCTCCCAGACTTGAGAGACACTCCCAGACCAGCGAGACACTCTCCCAGACCAGTGAGACACTCTCCCAGACCAGTGAGACACTCTCCCAGACCAGTGAGACACTCTCCCAGACCTGAGAGACACTCTCCCAGACCAGCAGACACTCTCCCAGACCAGCGAGACACTCTCCCAGACCTGAGAGACACTCTCCCAGACCAGTGAGACACTCTCCCAGACCTGAGAGACACTCTCCCAGACCTGCGAGACTTCCCCCCAAACCTGTACCCAGAAGACCTGCACCCAGAGGACCTATACCCAGACCACAGCACCACCAGCCATCCCTCCACTCCCAGCCCAACCAGTTGACCCCCCCCTAACCAACCCTGGCCAAACCATGTGCAGCCCTCTCCCAGATCACACCTATTCCCCTCCTGCCTCCCCCATGGCCCCTACCCTTGCAGCAAGGACCTCAACATTACAGCCAGGCCATGAGCAGGCAAACAGGCCCAACATGGTTTGATCCCAAGTCTTTCCACTGTGGCACTGGGTAATATTACTAGTGACAATATTGTGATTACACTTGCTTTCATGTTCACTTAAAAATCAAAATGAAGGCAGCTAAATTACTTTTTAACCACATAATAATGACCTGTCTTCGCAATTAAAACAACCCACTGGGCACACACTGGTTGATTCAACGTCGATTCCACTTCCTTTCAATTAGATTATGCTGAGCCAACGTGGAATAGACGCTGAATTGACGTCTGTGCCCAGAGGGAAGTAGCACTAAGTGACATTTGGTACAATGCAGTTACTAATTGAACAGTTTAAATGAAATACTCCTTTGGCCCCTTCAACAGGCAGTAAGTAGTAATAAAAACATGAAGTATAGCGATATTTCCACTTTTAGAAAAGGAAAAGGAAATCAAAAATAGACAGTGAAACGGTAGAAGAACAGTAAGGTGCTTTACAGATCACTAAAGCACATGGATTGACTGAAGCCCTGACCTATAAATCCCTAGCACAGTCCTTTATGTGACACCTGCCGTATAGATCAGGCCCCAGGCACCGACTGGACACAATGGGGGAACTACAACAGGTTTTCTCCTTCCCCTCGCTCCCTTTTTCCCCTCCTTTTCACTCCTTTGCTTCTCTTCTCACTCTCCAGGCTGCTGAGACTAGACGCTCAGAGAGAGAGAGAGAGAGAGAGAGAGAGAGAGAGAGAGAGAGAGAGAGAGAGAGAGAGAGAGAGAGAGAGAGAGAGAGAGAGAGAGAGAGAGAGAGAGAGAGAGAGAGAGAGAGAGAGAGAGAGAGAGAGAGAGAGAGAGAGAGAGAGAGAGAGAGAGAGAGAGAGAGAGAGAGAGAGAGAGAGAGAGAGAGAGAGAGAGAGAGAGAGAGAGAGAGAGAGAGAGAGAGAGAGAGAGAGAGAGAGAGAGAGAGAGAGAGAGAGAGAGAGAGAGAGAGAGAGAGAGATCTCTTTCTGTTATAGCATATTGAGTTCCCATCCAAGTGTGAAATTACCAGATAGAAATCAGTGCCCCTGACATACATCAAAATATGTTTTAAGACGATCCCCTCCTACTCATATGTACATACACCCCCACACACACACTTACACCCCCCCACACACACACACGCTACACCCCTCCACACTCACATACACACTCCCACCGGCGTCGTCCGCCTAAACTCATCTACAGCCTCACGGGGGTGTAACTTTGTATTCTTTCCCTGTGTTCTCCTTCAGACTGCAGTAACCTTTGTTGTCCAATTTGTCAGTTGAGATATAAAAAAAGGCCTGTCTCAATCTAATAAGCAGCTTGGCTGGGTGCTGATTGAGAATTACATTTTCTCCCCGGGTGAAAAATAACCCCCTATTAAATATTAATCGTTTCTCCACTTGGACTTTGTGAAGCAGCCTTCAGTCTTCTGATCTGGAGCCGAGACTGAGGCGTGCTGTGATTTATGAGTCGCCCCAGCGGCAGAAGAATAGAGAAACTCATATTATTTCTCTAGGTCAAGGATGGGGAGAGTCCACACAAGGCCTCTACACACACAGACACACACAAATTTAAAGGGGTTCTCTTGCCTAGGAAGGACACAGAGATGAGATTTCTATACTTACACACACGCGTGCATGGAGACACACACCCTCTCAGCTCATAACATGTAACACACACACCATTAACTCATACAAATATTATTAGACACGCACAGATCATTGTCTGGACTGAACTGATTTTAAACAGATCACTCAGCCAGATTAACCTTCACATGGTCCAGTGTCAATATAAAACCATCAGAATTGCCATCTCTACACCGTAAGAGAGGTGACCAAACTCTTAACCATAACAGAGTAACAAAACTGACCAAACTCTTAACCATAACAGAGTAACAGATCTGACCAAACTCTTAACCATAACAGAGTAACAAAACTGACCAAACTCTTAACCATAACAGAGTAACAGATCTGACCAAACTCTTAACCATAACAGAGTAACAAAACTGACCAAACTCTTAACCATAACAGAGTAACAGATCTGACCAAACTCTTAACCATAACAGAGTAACAAAACTGACCAAACTCTTAACCATAACAGAGTAACAGATCTGACCAAACTCTTAACCATAACAGAGTAACAGAACTGACCAAAAGCTAATCACCATAGGAGTGTAACAGAACTGACCAAAAGCAAATCACCATAACAGAATAACAAAGTGACAAAACTCTTCACCATAACAGGACTAGGAATAACCTGTGCTCGCTCGAATTGGGCAAATAATGTTTCTGTCTTTCTGCCTGCTGGTCCTCATTAGAACCCTGACCCTACATTATAAACACAGCAAAGTATCAACAACCATTGACAATATAGCAACCAGTCCAATAATCTACTCCAAGCACAATTGATCTAAACCAGCAGACTTAGAAAGGAGCCTCTGATGATAGATGGTAAACAACGGAGAGGAAAAGCAAGGCTTTAGTCTGTAGAAAAGCCCATGTCTCTCTGTTACTCTTTACTCAGAGTCATACCCTCCTCAGCTCCTTTCTCCTCCCCTCCTCCTCTCCTCCTCTCCTTCTCTTCCCTCTTTCCCAGGCTCTCCCTCTCTGTGTGGCTATAGACCAGGGATGAAAAGAGGAAGAGAGTTGTGGTGAGGAAAGAGAGGAGAGCAGTGGAGGGGAGGGAAGGAGAGGGGAGGAGCAGAGGAGGGAGAGAGGAGAGCAGAGGAGGGAGAGAGGAGAGCAGAGGAGGGAGAGAGGAGGAGCAGAGGAGGGAGAGAGGAGAGCAGAGGAGGGAGAGAGGAGGAGCAGAGGAGGGAGAGAGGAGAGCAGAGGAGGGAGAGAGGAGGAGCAGAGGAGGGAGAGGGGAGGAGCAGAGGAGGGAGAGGGAGAGCAGAGGAGGGAGAGAGGAGAGCAGAGGAGGGAGAGAGGAGGAGCAGAGGAGGGAGAGAGGAGAGCAGAGGAGGGAGAGAGGAGGAGCAGAGGAGGGAGAGAGGAGAGCAGAGGAGGGAGAGAGGAGGAGCAGAGGAGGGAGAGAGGAGAGCAGAGGAGGGAGAGAGGAGGAGCAGAGGAGGGAGAGAGGAGGAGAGAGGAGGGAGAGAGGAGAGCAGAGGAGGGAGAGATGAGAGCAGAGGAGGGGGAGGGGGAGGAGAGGAGGCAGAGGAGGAGAGCAGAGGAGGGAGAGAGGAGAGCAGAGGAGGGAGAGAGGAGAGCAGAGGAGGGAGAGAGGAGGAGCAGAGGAGGGAGAGAGGAGAGCAGAGGAGGGAGAGAGGAGGAGCAGAGGAGGGAGAGAGGAGGAGCAGAGGAGGGAGAGAGGAGAGCAGAGGAGGGAGAGATGAGAGCAGAGGAGGGGGAGGGAGGAGAGGAGAGCAGAGGAGGAGAGCAGAGGAGGAGAGAGAGGAGAGCAGAGGAGGGAGAGATGAGAGCAGAGGAGGGGAGGGGAGGAGAGAGAGGAGAGGAGGAGAGCAGAGGAGGGAGAGAGGAGAGCAGAGGAGGGAGAGAGGAGAGCAGAGGAGGGAGAGAGGGAGAGCAGAGGAGGGAGAGAGGAGAGCAGAGGAGGGAGAGAGGAGGAGCAGAGGGGAGGGGAGGAGCAGAGGAGGGAGAGAGGAGAGCAGAGGAGGGAGAGAGGAGAGCAGAGGAGGGAGAGAGGAGGAGCAGAGGAGGGGAGAGAGGAGAGCAGAGGAGGGAGAGAGGAGGAGCAGAGGGAGGGAGAGAGGAGAGCAGAGGAGGGAGAGAGGAGAGCAGAGGAGGGAGAGAGGAGGGAGCAGAGGAGGGAGAGAGGAGGCAGCAGAGGAGGGAGAGAGGAGAGCAGAGGAGGGAGAGATGACAGCAGAGGAGGGGGAGGGGAGGGAGAGCAGAGAGCAGAGGAGGGAGAGCAGAGGAGGGAGAGAGGAGAGCAGAGGAGGGAGAGAGGAGAGCAGAGGAGGGAGAGAGGAGAGCAGAGGAGGGAGAGAGGAGGAGCAGAGGAGGGAGAGAGGAGGAGCAGAGGAGGGAGAGAGGAGAGCAGAGGAGGGAGAGATGAGAGCAGAGGAGGGGAGGGGAGGAGAGGAGAGCAGAGGAGGAGAGCAGAGGAGGAGAGCAGAGGAGGGAGAGAGGAGAGCAGAGGAGGGAGAGAGGAGAGGAGAGCAGAGGAGGGAGAGAGGAGAGCAGAGGAGGGAGAGAGGAGAGCAGAGGAGTTAGAGAGGAGAGCAGAGGAGGGAGAGATGAGAGCAGAGGGGAGGGGAGGAGAGCAGAGGAGGAGAGCAGAGGAGGGAGAGAGGAGAGCAGAGGAGGGAGAGAGGAGGAGCAGAGCAGGGAGAGAGGAGAGCAGAGGAGGGGAGAGATCCTCCCCAGAGGAGGGAGAGAGGAGAGCCCTCTTCTGCTCCTCCCCTCCTCCTCCTCTCCTCCTCCTCCCCCTCCTCTGCCCTCCCCTCCTCCTCCCCTCTTCTGCTCCTCCCCCTCCTCCTCCCCTCTTCTGCTCCTCCCCTCCTCCTCCCCTCTTCTGCTCCTCCCCTCCTCCTCCTCCCCCTCCTCCTCCTCCTCCCTCCTCCTCCCCTCCTCTCCTCCTCCCCTCCTCCTCCCCTCCTCTGCTCCTCCCCCCTCCTCCTCCCCTCCTCTGCTCCTCCCTCCCCCTCCTCCCCTCCTCTGCTCCTCCCCTATTCTGCTCCTCCCCTCCTCCAACCCTCTTCTGCTCCTCCCCTCCTCCTCCCCTCTAATGCTCCTCCCTCCTCCTCCCCTCCCCTCCTCCTCCCCTCTTCTGCTCCTCCCCTCCTCCTCCCCTCCTCCTCCCCTCTTCTGCTCCTCCCCTCCTCCTCCCCTCTTCTGCTCCTCCCCTCCTCCTCCCCTCCTCTGCTCCTCCCCTCCTCCTCCTCCCCTCTTCTGCTCCTCCCCTCCTCCTCCCCCTCCTCCTCCCCTCCCCTCCTCGTCCCCTCTTCTGCTCCTCCCCTCCTCCTCCCCTCCTCTGCTCCTCCCCCCTCCTCCTCCCCTCTTCTGCTCCCTCCTCCTCCTCCTCCTCCCCTCCCCTCCTCCCCTCCCCTCCTCCTCCCCTCTTCTGCTCCTCCCCTCCTCCTCCCCTCTTCTGCTCCTCCCCTCCTCCTCCCCCCCTCTGCTCCTCCCCCTCCTCCTCCCCTCTTCTGCTCCTCCCCTCCTCCTCCCCTCCTCCTCCCCTCTTCTGCTCCTCCCCTCCTCCTCCCCTCCTCCTCCCCTCCCCTCTTCTGCTCCTCCCCTCTTCTGCTCCTCCCCTCCTCCTCCCCTCCCCTCCCCTCCCCTCCTCCTCCCCTCTTCTGCTCCTCCCCTCCTCCTCCCCCCTCCTCCTCCTCCTCCCCTCTTCTGCTCCTCCCCTCCTCCTCCCCTCCTCCTCCCTCTTCTGCTCCTCCCCTCCTCCTCCCCTCTTCTGCTCCTCCCCTCCTCCTCCCCTCCTCTGCTCCTCCCCTCCTCCTCCCCTCTTCTGCTCCTCCCCCCTCCTCCTCCTCCTCCCCTCCTCCTCCCCTCTTCTCCTCCTCCTCTTCCTCCTCCCCTCCTCCTCCCCCTTCCTCCTCCCCTCCCCTCCCCTCTTCTGCTCCTCCCCTCCTCCTCCCCTCCTCCTCCTCCCCTCCTCCTCCCCTCTTCTGCTCCTCCTCCTCCCCTCCTCCCCCCCCCCTCCTCCTCCCCTCTTCTCTCCTCCCCTCCTCCTCCCTCCTCCCCTCCTCCTCCCCTCCTCCTCCCCTCCCCTCTTCTGCTCCTCCCCCCTCCTCCCCTCCCCTCCTCCTCCCCTCTTCTGCTCCTCCCCTCCTCCTCCCCTCTTCTGCTCCTCCCCTCCCCTCCTCCTCCCCTCTTCTGCTCCTCCCCTCCCCTCCTCCTCCCCTCTTCTGCTCCTACCCTCTTCTGCTCCTCCCCTCTTCTGCTCCTCCCCTCCTCCTCCCCTCTTCTGCTCCTCCCCTCCCCTCCTCCTCCCCTCTTCTGCTCCTCCCCTCCCCTCCTCCTCCCCTCTTCTGCTCCTCCCCTCTTCTGCTCCTCCCTCCTCTGCTCCTCCCCTTCTCCTCCCCTCTTCTGCTCCTCCCTAGCACACAGGCTCACAACGCTCTATATTATCCCCCCCAATCCAAGACTGAGGCAGCACCAAGCAGCCCCAGAGTGGTCTCTGTGTGTGTGTGTGTGTGTGTGTGTGTGTGTGTGTGTGTGTGTGTGTGTGTGTGTGTGTGTGCGCGTGTGTGCGCGTGCATGCGTGCGTGCGTGTGTGTGTGTGTGTGGGGTGAATGGAGAGAGTGTATACATTGCATTGTTGATGAATGTATAGCCTTTATGAAAAGTGTCAGCCATTTGAAATGAATTGAATTGATGTAGCAGCAGTAATTCCATACATAGGATGCTGTCTGGAAGATAGGACTGGATCACATTTCAGACAATTATATCAACGCTGCTCTGTGTTGTCAAGTCTTAATTCATTTCCAATCTGAGCCTCTCCCTTTCTACCTACTGTAAAAACACACACACTCCCTTCACACAAACACACACACTCCCTTCACACACACAGCCCACACACATTGCCTCACCATCTTTGCCCGTTGGGGAAACCAAATGAAATCTCCCCATCAATCACCATTGATGACTTAATAACGTGTGCTGTGTGTGTCTTGCTGTGGTGTCTGGCCCTCTTGTTCCATGTCAACCCCACTTTGTGTTTATAGCAGTAAAGCAGAGCACCGTTCTCAGCCTCCCAGCCTCCGCCCAGTGTCTTGTCTATACAATGATGGAGAGAGCTGCTTTTGGCTGGGGTGACAACCCTTCCCAAGGTCGCCTGGGAGAGCCATCCATCATTCCCTCTATCCCTCCATCCCTCTCCCTATCATCCCTCTCTCTATCATCCCTCTATCCCTCTCTCTACCATCCCTCTCTCTATCATTCCTCTCTCTATCATCCCTCTATCCCTCCATCCCTCGCTCTATCATCCCTCTATCCCTCCATCTCTATCATCTCTCTATCCCTCCATCCCTCTCTCTATCATCCCTCTATCCCTCTATCCCTCTCTCTATCATCCCTCTATCCCTCCATCCCACTCTCTATCATCCCTCTATCCCTCCATCCCTCTTTCTATCATCCCTCTATCCCTCCATCTCTCTCTATCATCCCTCTATCCCTCCACCCCTCTCTCTATCATCTCTCTATCCCTCCATCCCTCTCTCTATCATCCCTCTATCCCTCCATCCCTCTCTCTATCATCCCTCTATCCCTCCATCCCACTCTCTATCATCCCTCGCTCTATCATCCCTCTCTTTATCTGTTTATTAATTGGATGGGCTGGTGGTGAACGCTTGGTGAGGCCGGTGGACAGGGTCTGAGTAAAGCTCTCAGTCGAGCAACACTCCTCCCCGGCCTGGCCAGTCCCTTTTAGCGTGGCCGACTCGCTTCCCCATCAAGGTGATTGATTTTCTCCATGCGCCGCAGCGCTAACTCCTAGCACTGACTGGACCCAACCGGCCCCTGAATCATTTAGAGGAGCAGGAAAAGAGCCAACACCCCTCTATGGGAGGTTAGCTCTGGGGGTGTTGTGAGGAGATTGTGTGGTCGTCGGTTGTTGTTACCGAAACGTGATTACTTTGCGATAGCGTGGCGGAAGCAAGGGCCTGTCCCCCTCCCCCACCAGACAAACAAGATAGAATGGATATTACTGTTAACCACAGTGGGATAGAAATGAAATTGTGGCATTCAGATGTGTTTATTGTCATTGTGACACCGTGGGGTTGGCCTCATATTGTCCCCAGAATGAAGAGACAATAGACTCCATTGCTGGGGAGACATTCTGAACTGCAGTGAATTATATAATGAACACCAACTGAAACTCCAGTAGCAGCCGTTACCTTGGGAACTAGGAGAGTCACAGAGCTTGTCCCCAAGCATTTGATTCCATATCAAATCAGGAACTTCTGCATTTGTCTGAAATTGGATGGCAGTACAGCGATGTCATTCTTCAACTCTTTTATTGACAGTATGTTTGTTTACTCCATGTGTAACTCTGTGTTGTTGTATGTGTCAAACTGCTTTGCTTTATCTTGGCCAGGTCGCAGTTGTAAATGAGAACTTGTTCTCAACTTGCCTACTTGGCTAAATAAAGGTGAAATAAAATTGAAATAAATAACATTCAATACACCCCACAAACTGTTAACAAAGAAGCATTTTTTTGCCAGTGTCCTCAAAAACTAGCATTTTTATAAACCCAAAACCGTCAACAAACACACCAACAACAACAATGAGGACAAAGCAAACGCACAAAGAAACTGTGAAAATGTACGGTGGTGAGAATCAGGCCCTGCTCTCATTCACTGTGATTGATACTATTCCTGTGTAACCATTGCTGCCATCAGCGCATAGTGGAGCGGGATTGCCTCGTCTGTTCCCCTGTGTTCAGAGAGCTAATGCTCCAGAAATGGAAAATTATAATGCCTTCAGATTTATTGAAAAGAAATAAGCGAGAAACTGCCATGTCACAAAGCGAGGAACTGTACCTGAGATGGGTTCTAAAGGAGAAGGAGAGAAACTGCCAAGTCCCGAAGCGAGGAACTGTACCTGAGATGGGTTCTAAAGGAGAAAGAGGGAAACTGCCACATCACGAAGCGAGGAACTGTACCTGAGATGGGTTCTAAAGGGGAAGGAGAGAAACTGCCAAGTCCCGAAGCGAGGAACTGTACCTGAGATGGGTTCTAAAGGAGAAAGAGGGAAACTGCCACATCACGAAGCGAGGAACTGTACCTGAGATGGGTTCTAAAGGAGAAAGAGGGAAACCGCCACGTCACGAAGCGAGGAACTGTACCTGAGATGGGTTCTAAAGGAGAAAGAGGGAAACTGCCACATCACGAAGCGAGGAACTGTACCTGAGATGGGTTCTAAAGGAGAAGGAGAGAAACTGCCAAGTCGCGAAGCAAGGAACTGTACCTGAGATGGGTTCTAAAGGAGAAAGAGGGAAACCGCCACGTCACGAAGCGAGGAACTGTACCTGAGATGGGTTCTAAAGGAGAAAGAGGGAAACTGCCACATCACGAAGCGAGGAACTGTACCTGAGATGGGTTCTAAAGGAGAAGGAGAGAAACTGCCAAGTCGCGAGGCGAGGACCTGTACCTGAGATGGGTTCTAAAGGAGAAGGAGAGAAACTGCCAAGTCGCGAGGTGAGGAACTGTACCTGAGATGGGTTCTAAAGGAGAGGAGGGAAACCGCCAAGTCCCGAAGCGAGGAACTGTACCTGAGATGGGTTCTAAAGGAGAAGGAGAGAAACTGCCAAGTCGCGAGGTGAGGAACTGTACCTGAGATGGGTTCTAAAGGAGAGGAGGGAAACCGCCAAGTCCCGAAGCGAGGAACTGTACCTGAGATGGGTTCTAAAGGAGAAAGAGGGAAACTGCCACGTCACGAAGTGAGGAACTGTACCTGAGATGGGTTCTAAAGGAGAAGGAGGGAAACTGCCAAGTCCCGAAGCGAGGAACTGTACCTGAGATGCGTTCTAAAGGAGAAGGAGAGAAACTGCCAAGCCGCGAGGTGAGGAACTGTACCTGAGATGGGTTCTAAAGGAGAAGGAGAGAAACTGCCAAGTCGCCAAGAGAGGAACTGTACCTGAGATGG
>NC_056442.1:45487754-45507754 GCF_018296145.1 Oncorhynchus tshawytscha
TTTCTCTCTCTTTCTCTATTCCTTCCTGTGTGTTAATGTACTCTCTCTTTCTCTATTCCTTCCTGTTATCCCATGTGAGTTAATGTATCCCTCTTTTTTTTCTCTCTCTTTCTCTATTCCTTCCTGTGTGTTAATGTACCTCTCTTTCTCTATTCCTTCCTGTGTGTTAATGTACCTCTCTTTCTCTATTCCTTCCTGTGTGTTAATGTACCTCTCTTTCTCTATTCCTTCCTGTGTGTTAATGTACCTCTCTTTCTCTATTCCTTCCTGTGTGTTAATGTACCTCTTTCTCTATTCCTTCCTGTGTGTTAATGTACCTCTCTTTCTCTATTCCTTCCTGTGTGTTAATGTACCTCTCTTTCTCTATTCCTTCCTGTGTGTTAATGTACCTCTCTTTCTCTCTCTGTCTCTATTTCTTCCTGTGTGTTAATGTACCTCTCTTTCTCTCTCTTTCTCTATTCCTTCCTGTGTGTTAATGTACCTCTCTTTCTCTCTCTTTCTCTATTCCTTCCTGTGTGTTAATGTACCTCTCTTTCTCTATTCCTTCCTGTGTGTTAATGTACCTCTGTCTCTATTTCTTCCTGTCTATTAATGTACCTCTCTTTCTCTCTCTTTCTCTGACACAACCTCCTATTCTCTTCCTCTGTGTTAATGTCTTCTCTTCACTCTCTCTTTTCTATTCCTTCCTGTTGTTAATTTCCCCTCTCTTTTCTCTATTCACTTCCTGTGAGCTAATTACAGTTATAATTTCTTCCTGTCAGAAAGTCTCTCTTTTGATTGTGTTATTCCTTCTGTGTGTTAAGCAGTCAGACACTGCATCCTGTGAGTCTGCTGCAGCCCTAGTCACCAGAAAGAGGACAGAGGACCAGTTGTATATGAGTCCATAACATCACCATAACTCTGTATACACAGGTCTATTCCTTCCTGTGAGTTAAGGTTGCAGCTGAGGCCACTACCGCCACTATCAGGTCTATTCTTCCTGAGAGTTAAGGTTGCACCTGAGGCCTTTCCGCCACATATACAGGTCTATTCCTTCCAGAGAGTTAAGGTTGCAGCTGAGGCCACTACCACCACATATACAGGTCTATTCCTTCCTGTGTGTTAAGGTTGCAGCTGAGGCCACTCTCATTTCAGGTCTATTCCTTCCAGAGAGTTAATGTTGCAGCTGAGGCCATTCCTTCCACATATACAGGTCTATTCCCCTTTACTATTCCTGCAGCTGAGGCCACTACCACCACATATACAGGTCTATTCCCCTGTGTGTTAAGGTTGCAGCTGAGGCCACTACCTCCACATATACAGGTCTATTCCCTTCCAGAGAGTTAAGGTTGCAGCTGAGGCCACTATTCCTTCCACTGTTAATGTACAGGTCTATTCTTCCCTACAGAGAGTTAAGGTTGCAGCTGAGGCCACAACCTCCATATCAGGTCTATTCCCTCAGTGCCAATGTCTTGTTCTTCAGGCCACTACCTTTCACATTGCACAGTTTCTATTCCCCTACTCTTTTGCAGCTAGGCCACACACTCACATATGAGCTCATTACAGTTATAAAATATTGCAGCTGAGGCCAGAAAGTCTACAGGTCTATTTGATTGTGTTATGTACCATCTGAGGCCAAGCAGTCAGACACAGGTCTATTCCCCTACAGAGAGTTAAGGTTGCAGCAGCCCTAGTCACCACATATAAGGTCTAGGACAGAGAGACAAGTTGCAGCTGAGGCCATAACATCACCATAACTCTGTATACACAGGTCTATTCCCCTACAGAGAGTTAAGGTTGCAGCTGAGGCCACTACCGCCACATATACAGGTCTATTCCCCTACAGAGAGTTAAGGTTGCAGCTGAGGCCACTACCGCCACATATACAGGTCTATTCCCCTACAGAGAGTTAAGGTTGCAGCTGAGGCCACTACCACCACATATACAGGTATGTTCCCCTACAGAGAGTTAAGGTTGCAGCTGAGGCCACTACCGCCACATATACAGGTCTATTCCCCTACAGAGAGTTAAGGTTGCAGCTGAGGCCACTACCGCCACATATACAGGTCTATTCCCCTACAGAGAGTTAAGGTTGCAGCTGAGGCCACTACCGCCACATATACAGGTATGTTCCCCTACAGAGAGTTAAGGTTGCAGCTGAGGCCACTACCGCCACATATACAGGTATGTTCCCCTACAGAGAGTTAAAGGTTGCAGCTGAGGCCACTACCGCCACATATACAGGTCTATTCCCCTACAGAGAGTTAAGGTTGCAGCTGAGGCCACTACCGCCACATATACAGGTATGTTCCCCTACAGAGAGTTAAGGTTGCAGCTGAGGCCACTACCGCCACATATACAGGTCTATTCCCCTACAGAGAGTTAAGGTTGCAGCTGAGGCCACTACCACCACATATACAGGTATGTTCCCCTACAGAGAGTTAAGGTTGCAGCTGAGGCCACTACCGCCACATATACAGGTCTGTTCCCCTACAGAGAGTTAAGGTTGCAGCTGAGGCCACTACCGCCACATATACAGGTCTATTCCCCTACAGAGAGTTAAGGTTGCAGCTGAGGCCACTACCGCCACATATACAGGTCTATTCCCCTACAGAGAGTTAAAGTTGCAGCTGAGGCCACTACCGCCACATATACAGGTATGTTCCACTGAAGAGAGTTAGGGTTTGATTGCTGTGAAGGTAAACAGACATGGCCAAATCTAAATGGGTGTTACGGATACAGGTATCCTGTGTGTGTGTATCCTGTGTTCTTTTCTCTCCTTCTCCCCTCACAGGTGAAAATCATCACTCCCCAATCAATCATCAATCAGAAGACACACCTCCTCCTGTTTCCTACCCTATCACAGTTCCTTTCCCTTGGTTTAAAAACCCCATCAGTTGTTTGCTCTTCAGCTCAATTCTCTCTGTAAATGCCATGTATGTAGATCTCTGTGTTTCACTCTCTCTTTGTGTCTTAACCTCTCTTTTGTTTGAGCACCTCCATAGCACTTTGTCATCACCTGTGAGTATTGTTTTTGGTTATGGTGTTTGTTTGTTGCTGGTGGGAAAAGGGGGAAACCAAGACAAGTCGCCCATGGGCATACACTACCCGTAGGTGAACTTTGTTAAATACACTAGTTAGAACTGGGCGGACCACCCACTGTATTTTTGTTAGTTAGTTAGCTGTTGTTAAAGAGGCTAGTCTAGCTTAGGGGTGTTTTTGTATATTTTTGTTTCTTTCCTTAGGTCCAGCTCAGCCCCTTTTCCTGCTCCCCCCATTACCGTGTGTTTATAAATAAACCTGGAGTTTGACGGTAGATTTCTGTTGTCGTGGTTATTTCGTTCACACTTTTACTTTGTCACAATAATAATTTGCATGAGTTGTGTTACGGGTCTCATTATCATCCCCCCCCTAGACTGTCGGGCCAAAAGGGATTCGTAACAATGGGTCTTCAGGACAGGCTGGATGGAGATAAAGGGAAGATATGTCTCTTTAGACACAGTCAGATGTGATAGAAAAACAGATTAGTCTACATTATGACAAAGGGCCAATGTACACAATGACATCTCACTTACGACGTCTTAAACTCAATTGTATCTCCCCCTTTCTCTCTCTCTGTCTGCCATATCCCTCTCTTCCTCCCCAACCCCTCCATCTGTATCTCCCCCTTTCTCTCTCTGTCTGACATATCCCTCTCTTCCTCCCCAACCTCTCCTTCTGTATCTCCCCCTTTCTCTCTCTCTGTCTGCCATATCCCTCTCTTCCTCCCCAACCTCTCCTTCTGTATCTCCCCCTTTCTCTCTCTCTGTCTGACATATCCCTCTCTTCCTCCCCAACCTCTCCTTCTGTATCTCCCCTTTTTCTCTCTCTGTCTGCCATATCCCTCTCTTCCTCCCCAACCTCTCCTTCTGTATCTCCCCCTTTTCTCTCTCTCTGTCTGCCATATCCCTCTCTTCCTCCCCAACCTCTCCTTCTGTATCTCCCCTTTCTCTCTCTGTCTGCCATATCCCTCTCTTCCTCCCCAACCTCTCCTTCTGTATCTCCCCCTTTTCTCTCTCTCTGTCTGACATATCCCTCTCTTCCTCCCCCAACCTCTCCTTCTGTATCTCCCCTTTCTCTCTCTCTCTGTCTGACATATCCCTCTCTTCCTCCCCAACCTCTCCTTCTGTATCTCCCCCTTTCTCTCTCTGTCTGCCATATCCCTCTCTTCCTCCCCCAACCTCTCCTTCTGTATCTCCCCCTTTCTCTCTCTCTCTGTCTGCCATATCCCTCTCTTCCTCCCCCAACCTCTCCTTTTGTATCTCCCCCTTTCTCTCTCTCTGTCTGCCATATCCCTCTCTTCCTCCCCCAACCTCTCCTTTGTATCTCCCCTTTTTCTCTCTGTCTGCCATATCCCTCTCTTCCTCCCCCAACCTCTCCTTCTGTATCTCCCCTTTTCTCTCTCTGTCTGCCATATCCCTCTCTTCCTCCCCCAACCTCTCCTTTGGATCTCCCCTTTCTCTCTCTCTGTCTGCCATATCCCTCTCTTCCTCCCCAACCTCTCCTTTTGGATCTCCCCCTTTCTCTCTCTCTCTGTCTGCCATATCCCTCTCTTCCACCCCCAACCTCTCCTTATCTCTTTTCACTCTCACAACATCCTCAGCCAGCGAATTGCAGATGATGATAATGATGGCTTGATAGAAGGACTGAGCTCTCTCACCACTCCCTGATGATGATGATGATTATGATGAAGGGCTTGATAGAAGGACTGAGCTCTCTCACCACTCCCAGATGATGATGATGATGATGAAGGGCTTGATAGAAGGACTGAGCTCTCTCACCACTCCCAGATGATGATGATGAAGGGCTTGATAGAAGGACTGAGCTCTCTCACCACTCCCAGATGATGATGATGAAGGGCTTGATAGGACTGAGCTCTCTCACCACTCCCAGATGATGATGATGATGATGATGATGAAGGGCTTGATAGAAGGACTGAGCTCTCTCACCACTCCCAGATCATGATGATGATGATGATGATGAAGGGCTTGATAGAAGGACTGAGCTCTCTCACCACTCCCAGATCATGATGATGAAGGGCTTGATAGAAGGAATGAGCTCTCTCACCACTCCCAGATGATGATGATGAAGGGCTTGATAGAAGGACTGAGCTCTCTCACCACTCCCAGATGATGATGATGATGATGATGAAGGGCTTGATGGAAGGACTAAGCTCTCTCACCACTCCCAGATGATGATGATGATGATGATGATGATAAAGGGCTTGATAGAAGGACTGAGCTCTCTCAACACTCCCAGATGCCGGCTCACTTCCTTCAACGTTTTTCAAGACAGGAAGTCTGATGTCTGTCTGATCCTGTGTCTCAGGTTCATCCCTTTCAGATACGAGGACTATCAGGTTATCCTACTGCTTTAGATGGTGTCTCGTCTTCCTGTGGTCTATACTGTAGATATGGTGTCTCGTCTTCTTGTGGTCTATACTGTAGATATGGTGTCTCGTCTTCTTGTGGTCTATACTGTAGATATGGTGTCTCGTCTTCTTGTGGTCTATACTGTAGATATGGTGTCTCGTCTTCCTGTGGTCTATACTGTAGATATGGTGTCTCGTCTTCTTGTGGTCTATACTGTAGATATGGTGTCTCGTCTTCCCGTGGTCTATACTGTAGATATGGTGTCTCGTCTTCCCGTGGTCTATACTGTAGATATGGTGTCTCGTCTTCCCGTGGTCTATACTGTAGATATGGTGTCTCGTCTTCCCGTGGTCTATACTGTAGATATGGTGTCTCGTCTTCCCGTGGTCTATACTGTAGATATGGTGTCTCGTCTTCCCGTGGTCTATACTGTAGATATGGTGTCTCGTCTTCCCGTGGTCTATACTGTAGATATGGTGTCTCGTCTTCCCGTGGTCTATACTGTAGATATGGTGTCTGTCTTCTTGTGGTCTATACTGTAGATATGGTGTCTCGTCTTCCCGTGGTCTATACTGTAGATATGGTGTCTCGTCTTCCCGTGGTCTATACTGTAGATATGGTGTTTCGTCTTCCCGTGGTCTATACTGTAGATATGGTGTCTCGTCTTCCCGTGGTCTATACTGTAGATCTTCCCGTGGTCTATACTGTAGATATGGTTTCTCGTCTTCCCGTGGTCTATACTGTAGATATGGTGTCTCGTCTTCCCGTGGTCTATACTGTAGATATGGTGTCTCGTCTTCCCGTGGTCTATACTGTAGATATGGTGTCTCGTCTTCCCGTGGTCTATACTGTAGATATGGTGTCTCGTCTTCCCGGTCTATACTGTAGATATGGTGTCTCGTCTTCTTGTGGTCTATACTGTAGATATGGTGTCTCGTCTTCTTGTGGTCTATACTGTAGATATGGTGTCTCGTCTTCCCGTGGTCTATACTGTAGATATGGTGTCTCGTCTTCTTGTGGTCTATACTGTAGATATGGTGTCTCGTCTTCCCGTGGTCTATACTGTAGATATGGTGTCTCGTCTTCCCGTGGTCTATACTGTAGATATGGTGTCTCGTCTTCTTGTGGTCTATACTGTAGATATGGTGTCTCGTCTTCCCGTGGTCTATACTGTAGATATGGTGTCTCGTCTTCTTGTGGTCTATACTGTAGATATGGTGTCTCGTCTTCTTGTGGTCTATACTGTAGATATGGTGTCTCGTCTTCTTGTGGTCTATACTGTAGATATGGTGTCTCGTCTTCCTGTGGTCTATACTGTAGATATGGTGTCTCGTCTTCCTGTGGTCTATACTGTAGATATGGTGTCTCGTCTTCCTGTGGTCTATACTGTAGATATGGTGTCTCGTCTTCCTGTGGTCTATACTGGTCATCTATAGAGGAACTATCTAATCACAACTTAAGGACAGTTTGAGGTTACACAGGGTACATCTTATATATTGTAATTAGATACAAAATGGGCAATTGGTCTGTGCGTGCGTGTGCATGTATGTTCGTGTGAATGTGTGTGTGTTGGTATGCAGCAGTACAGATGGAGCACTCCCAGTCGTCTGAGTTTATCCATCATGAATGAGAGTTAAATTAAGTGGGGCCAACATGCTGTCTCCTGTCTGAGGGCATGTTACAGGACTGTGAACCTGAGGGGGATCAATAAGGCCAACTGTTATCAATCAATCTCACACCTACGGAATGTTAACCTCTTAGGAATCTGACCGTTTTTTTACATTTCCGCCTAAAATGACCTACTCAAATCTAACTGCTCGTAGCTCAGGACCTGAAGCAGGGATAAGCATATTCTTGATACCATTTGAAAGGAAACACTTTGAAGTTTGTGGAAATGTTAAATGAATGTAGGAGAACATAACACATTAGATCTGGTAAAAGATAATACAAAGAAAAAAGACATGCATTTTTCCCCCATCATCTTTGAAATGCAAGAGAAAGGCCACACTGTGTTATTCCAGCTTAGGCGCAATTTAGATTTTGGCCTCTAGATGGCAGCAGTGTACGTTCAACGTTTTAGACAGATCCAATGAACCATTGCATTTATGTTCAAAATGATGTATCAAGTCTGCCCAAATGTGCCTAATTGGTTTATTATAGTGTTTTCTGAATGCTTAAACACTAACAGTGATTCTTGAAGCACTATCTCTGAAACAGTGCATTAACACTTGTAGCCAATGCATTTACCAATGCACATTCTCTGCTTTACACTCAGTTTGCTATTTCATATCACACTTTTTGCAAAACTGTAAACACAACTCATTGCTTTACACTCAGTTTGAAATTTAAGCAAAACTGTAAACATTGCTACACTATTTCGCCAATTGCCTTTCCTCATTGACACATGTGAAACAAGTTTAGATAATGAGTTCACTTACAAATCAAAGCTTGAGCACTATAAATAGGCCACAAGTAAACATTTGGTTTGGATAACAATGGAGGCCAATATTGGACAGAGAGTATGAGGGTTGAGAACTAGAGGAGGAAGAGGAGGATGAGAAGGATGAAGAGGTGAAGAAGGAAGAGGTGAAGTAGGACGGGGGAATAGGAGAGGATGGGGAAGAGGAAGAGGAAGGGGAGTCAGGAACACAATAACTGATTAAATCAGAGTGACTGTGGTTGACCATGTTGTCAACCATGGGATGAGCATGAGGGAGGCTGGGCAACGGGCTCAACCAAATCTGAGCCGCTATACTGTTGCAGGTATCATCTGAATATTTTGAAATGAGAACCAGCAAGTAACTGTAAATGCTGTAGTCTTACTGGTACAGTAATATGGACTGTACTTTCATAATGAGAAGGATCTATCACTAAAACCATTCAAATGTTTTTACAGAACTGCAAGAAAACCAGTATCTGGTCGACTATTCCGCCCAGAGCAGGAGACCCACATTGTAAATATGGGCATTGCAAATAACTGCATCAGACTCAGAGAAGTGCAGGACCACATAATGGCAGATAACAGCATATTCTAAAACATCAACAGAGTGAGTCTGTCTCGTCTACTGAAACAGAGTGAGTCTCTCTTCACTGTCTCGTCTACTGAAACAGAGTGAGTCTCTCTGCACTGTCTCGTCTACTGAAACGCAATAGCATTAGGATGAAGCAGCTGTACAGTGTCCCTTTCGAAAAGAAACTCAGACCATGTAAAACAAGTGAGATATGAACATGTGCAGGTAAGCTATACTATCCTATCATTGGTACTGGATCTGGAAGTGTATGGTGCTACATGATATTGACTGATCACTGTATTTTCCTACTGTGCTACATTATTTGGTCTTGTCTCATTCAGAGAGTCATGGAGCTAGAAACAGATGCATCATGAGCTAATATATGTGGAACAGGCAGGTTTCAACCTTGCAAAAACAAGGGGCCACGGCAGAAATATCATTGGACACCGTGCCATCATCAATGTCCCGGGACAACGTGGTGGCAACATAACAATTTGTGAGGCTATTAGTCAAAACGGCGTCCTTCACCATCATGCAATCCTAGGCCCATACAACACTGCACACATTATCACATTTCTGGACACCCTCCACAACAGACTAATCCCTAATGACCAGGGGCCAGAGCAGACCAGGTGCATTATCATCTGGGACAATGTTAGTTTCCACCAGGCTGCTGTGGTCCGCGATTGGTTCACAGGTCACCCACTTTTCACCGCACTCAATCTCACCCCATACTCTCCGTTCTTGAATCCTATTGAAGAAATCTTCTCTGCATGGCGTTGGAAGGTGTATGATCGCTAGCCCCACCATCGCATACCCCTTCTACAGGCAATGGAGGAGGCTTGTGGAGACATGGTTCAGGGGTCACGCCAGGCCTGGATACAGCCCTCCAGGGCATACCAAATCAAATCAAATCAAATCAAATCAAATTTTATTTGTCACATACACATTGTTAGCAGATGTTAATGCGAGTGTAGCGAAATGCTTGTGCTTCTAGTTCCGACAATGCAGTAATAACGAGCAAGTAATCTAACTAACAATTCCAAAAAAAACTACTGTCATACACAGTGTAAGGGGATAAAGAATATGTACATAAGGATATATGAATGAGTGATGGTAAAGAGCAGCATAGGCAAGATACAGTAGATGATATCGAGTACAGTATATACATATGAGATAAGTATGTAAACCAAGTGGCATAGTTAAAGTGGCTAGTGATACATGTATTACATAAGGATGCAGTCGATGATATAGAGTACAGTATCAACGTATGCATATGAGATGAACAATGTAGGGTAAGTAACATTATATAAGGTAGCATTGTTTAAAGTGGCTAGTGATATATTTACATCATTTCCCATCAATTCCCATGATTAAAGTGGCTGGAGTAGAGTCAGTGTCATTGACAGTGTGTTGGCAGTAGCCACTCAATGTTAGTGGTGGCTGTTTAACAGTCTGATGGCCTTGAGATAGAAGCTGTTTTTCAGTCTCTCTGTCCCAGCTTTGATGCACCTGTACTGACCTCGCCTTCTGGATGGCAGCGGGGTGAACAGGCAGTGGCTCGGGTGGTTGGTGTCCTTGATGATCTTTATGGCCTTCCTGTAGCATCGGGTGGTGTAGGTGTCCTGGAGGGCAGGTAGTTTGCCCCGGTGATGCGTTGTGCAGACCTCACTACCCTCTGGAGAGCCTTACGGTTGAGGGCGGTGCAGTTGCCATACCAGGCGGTGATACAGCCCGCCAGGATGCTCTCGATTGTGCATCTGTAGAAGTTTGTGAGTGCTTTTGGTGACAAGCCGAATTTCTTCAGCCTCCTGAGGTTGAAGAGGCGCTGCTGCGCCTTCCTCACAATGCTGTCTGTGTGAGTGGACCAATTCAGTTTGTCTGTGATGTGTATGCCGAGGAACTTAAAACTTGCTACCCTCTCCACTACTGTTCCATCGATGTGGATGGGGGTGTTCCCTCTGCTGTTTCCTGAAGTCCACAATCATCTCCTTAGTTTTGTTGACGTTGAGTGTGAGGTTATTCTCCTGACACCACACTCCGAGGGCCCTCACCTCCTCCCTGTAGGCCGTCTCGTCGTTGTTGGTGATCAAGCCTACCACTGTTGTCTCGTCCGCAAACTTGATGATTGAGTTGGAGGCGTGCATGGCCACGCAGTCGTGGGTGAACAGGGAGTACAGGAGAGGGCTCAGAACGCACCCTTGTGGGGCCCCAGTGTTGAGGATCAGCGGGGAGGAGATGTTGTTGCCTACCCTCACCACCTGGGGGCGGCCCGTCAGGAAGTCCAGTACCCAGTTGCACAGGGCGGGGTCGAGACCCAGGGTCTCGAGCTTGATGACGAGCTTGGAGGGTACTATGGTGTTGAATGCCGAGCTGTAGTCGATGAACAGCATTCTCACATAGGTATTCCTCTTGTCCAGATGGGTTAGGGCAGTGTGCAGTGTGGTTGAGATTGCATCGTCTGTGGACCTATTTGGGCGGTAAGCAAATTGGAGTGGGTCAAGGGTGTCAGGTAGGGTGGAGGTGATATGGTCCTTGACTAGTCTCTCAAAGCACTTCATGATGACGGATGTGAGTGCTACGGGGCGGTAGTCGTTTAGCTCAGTTACCTTAGCTTTCTTGGGAACAGGAACAATGGTGGCCCTCTTGAAGCATGTGGGAACAGCAGACTGGTATAGGGATTGATTGAATATGTCCGTAAACACACCGGCCAGCTGGTCTGCGCATGCTCTGAGGGCGCGGCTGGGGATGCCGTCTGGGCCTGCAGCCTTGCGAGGGTTAACACGTTTAAATGTCTTACTCACTTCGGCTGCAGTGAAGGAGAGACCGCATGTTTCCGTTGCAGGCCGTGTCAGTGGCACTGTATTGTCCTCAAAGCGGGCAAAAAGTTATTTAGTCTGCCTGGGAGCAAGACATCCTGGTCCGTGACTGGGCTGGGTTTCTTCCTGTAGTCCGTGATTGACTGTAGACCCTGCCACATACCTCTTGTGTCTGAGCCGTTGAATTGAGATTCTACTTTGTCTCTGTACTGGCGCTTAGCTTGTTTGATAGCCTTGCGGAGGGAATAGCTGCACTGTTTGTATTCAGTCATGTTACCAGACACCTTGCCCTGATTAAAAGCAGTGGTTCGCGCCTTCAGTTTCACACGAATGCTGCCATCAATCCACGGTTTCTGGTTAGGGAATGTTTTAATCGTTGCTATGGGAACGACATCTTCAACGCAAGTTCTAATGAACTCGCACACCGAATCAGCGTATTCGTCAATATTGTTATCTGACGCAATACGAAACATCTCCCAGTCCACGTGATGGAAGCAGTCTTGGAGTGTGGAGTCAGCTTGGTCAGACCAGCGTTGGACAGACCTCAGCGTGGGAGCTTCTTGTTTTAGTTTCTGTCTGTAGGCAGGGATCAACAAAATGGAGTCGTGGTCGGCTTTTCCGAAAGGGGGGCGGGGCAGGGCCTTATATGCGTCGCGGAAGTTAGAGTAACAATGATCCAGGGTCTTTCCACCCCTGGTTGCGCAATCGATATGCTGATAAAATTTAGGGAGTCTTGTTTTCAGATTAGCCTTGTTAAAATCCCCAGCTACAATGAATGCAGCCTCCGGATAAATCGTTTCCAGTTTGCAGAGAGTTAAATAAAGTTCGTTCAGAGCCATCGATGTGTCTGCTTGGGGGATATATACGGCTGTGATTATAATCGAAGAGAATTCTCTTGGTAGATAATGCGGTCTACATTTGATTGTGAGGAATTCTAAATCAGGTGAACAGAAGGATTTGAGTTCCTGTATGTTTCTTTCATCACACCATGTCACGTTGGCCATAAGACATACGCCCCCGCCCCTCTTCTTACCAGAAAGATGTTTGTTTCTGTCGGCGCGATGCGTGGAGAAACCCGCTGGCTGCACCGCTTCGGATTGCGTCTCTCCAGTTAGCCATGTTTCCGTGAAGCAGAGAACGTTACAGTCTCTGATGTCCCTCTGGAATGCTACCCTTGCTCGGATTTCATCAACCTTGTTGTCAAGAGACTGGACATTGGCAAGAAGAATGCTAGGGAGTGGTGCACGATGTGCCCGTCTCCGGAGTCTGACCAGAAGACCGCTTCGTTTCCCTCTTTTTCTTCCTACCTTCCACGCTGCCTAACTCAAGACTACATGTGATGTGGGTGAAGTCTTATGGCCAAACCAAATCAAACATTTTTCTGTTCTTTTTTTAGCACAAATAATTATTCTACTGCACTTTGTTGTTTGAGGAGTGTTAGAACATTTAGAGAAAAAAATGTAATACAAAATGATCTTATTTCTATTGATAGTGTGTTATGTTTGAATACACTTCCATACTTTACACATTTGGACACCTGGGTGTGTGTGTGTGTTTACTACATGTATGACACAACTTCATTGCAAACTGCCATGCCCTGCACACAGAAAAAGAAAACGCCACAAGTGTTTTTCATTTATACAATCAGTGTGTAGTTGGTGCTTCGTGTGCTTATTCAAATGATGGTTTGTGTGTACTGCAAAAACTAATTATTTTTTTAAAGAGTTTGAAGAGTTTTGCAAGAATTGTTTGCTTTTGCAAGAGATGTATAATGTTTTGCTGGTTTGGTGAAAGGTTTTGCGGTTAGTGTGTAGTGTTTTGCATAAATAGCCTATAGTTTCTAAGCAATCAGAAAAACCTGTGATACATTTTCAAGTTCGTAACTGTGCACTCTTCTCAAACAATAGCATAGTATTCTTTCACTGTACTAGCTACGGTAAATTGAACAGTGCAGTTAGATTAACAATAATTTAAGCTTTCTGCCCATATCAGATGTGTCTATGTCCTGGGAAATGTTCTTGTTATTTACAACCTCATGCTAATCACATTAGCGCACGTTAGCGCAACCGTCCAATGGGGGGGACTGATCCTGTAGCCTCCCTAATCCAGCCTGGTCTCAGAGCCATACGAAACATACTATATGAATGCGTGAGCACCTCCGATTTATCATCTGTAATAATGGTGTAGTTACTTCAGACAGCAATGAAAGTAGGGTGGTTAGTCGGGGAGGATGGGTGGGCGTAATCTGCGACCGTCTAGCAAACCAAAGGTTGCATGTGCAAGTAATACTAGATAAAGGATCATGTAACATACTGTATCATACTAAACGGAGTGTCCCAGATTTACATGTGGAAAAATACGAATTTCCCTGAGACACACACATGCGACAAACGCCCTCACTGGTGAACGACAGCCATGTCAATAAACCCATAACGGCATTGCTTGACCTCCAATCAATTTCCAATACTGACCTCTTCACCCCACCCCCCCTCCTCCCCCAACACACACCCTCTTTCCCTTACAAGCTATCTCTTTTTCAATTGGATGATTAGTTTCACTATGTTAGTGACCCCACCCTCCATACAAGGTCCCACTATGGTAGAGTACAGTACATGCCAGTTGGCGAGGATGCAAAGGGGCCGTCTATTAATCACTGCAGATATGGAGGCTCTCTCAGTTTTAAGACTCTTACAAAGCAGTCACTCTGAACACTGAATTTCATTTCCGGCACCTTACGATACTGTAACTATGGACTCGATGACCTGCAGTAAAGCGTAAGAAATGGATAATGCAATTGTTGTTAGTTTACAGTGTATTACAATATTTTATGGAGACTGGAGATATTTCAGCATGTTTACGAGAGTTGGTCGACTACCTCACCAAACCTGCATTGTCAGATACCCCCAGGACATCCTGTTCAGAGTCTATTGCAGAAGAACAAGATGTCTGCAGAATATTTTGCTCCCCTTTAGAAAACCATTTGGGTTGATGTCATATCCTTTTACAAGGCCACCTAACACGGGGAATTAGAATAGCCCATAAACGGCCATAACACGTCACGGAAGTCTGTGATGGCCAACACATTTCATTACGGGTGCAGAAGAGTGTGAATACACCATGTAGCTATTTCTTATGGTAGCCTCTCTTTCTGGTACCCTGCTGGGTTGGATGTGTATACAATTCACTCTACACAGCATTATCAATCATTATTGTATGACTGAAACACATGCAGTGCAGGGAGACTAGAAATAGTTCACACGTTTTAAACACCATGAGTACTTGGTTACTAAAGGGAACAGGAACTGGGACAAAGGCACAGGAAACAGTGGAGAACATGTCTATAAATCCACAGGTAAAACCTAAGTAGGCCTAAAGGATCTGGGTTTGATCTCACATGTAAAAACCTTATATGTCCTGTGCTTAATCACAATCTTTTTATTGGCCTGGGCTCCATCTCTATTGAGGTGGAATCTCCTCTAACAGTCTGGACTGCCGTTCCAGTGAAACAGAATCTCCTCCAACAGTCTTGATTGTCTCATCAGTAGTTCAGATATACATGAGTGGGTCTGCAGTCAGTCATTCAGTCAGTCAGTCGATGCAGCTCCAGAATCAGGCCGGCATGAAATCAACCAAGACTCCACTTCCCCATCTCTATTGATCCCCCCTCACTCTTCATCCTACATGAGAAGGAATCAACAGTGAATAGAATAGGAGTCGACAGAGCCACAATCAAGAAAAAGAGCATCAAATCCCACCGTTCCAGCTAATTGACCACGGATGAGAATAGAAGACATTCACCTTATTGTGGAATTAATGATTGCAGTCAATATGCAGCAATTCACAAATTTGGTTTCTCAGAAAGTGAGACGGGCACAAAGAAACATCATGTTTTTTGTTGTCGCTGTTTTTATAAAGGAACTTCTATGAGTGGATTGAGGGGATTAGATTCAGTCTTTATGGTGAGGTTGAATTATAGAACAACATTTTCTTCCAACCCACTGTCCCTTTTCACCTCCCAGAGAGAGGCATCCTGTCATCATCAGCTCTTCTCTCTCTTTCTCTCTCTCTCTCTCTCTCTCTCTCTCTCTGTCTATCACTGACTCTCTCTTTCTCTCTGTCTCTCAATTCAATTCAATTCAATTCAATTCAAGGGCTTTATTGGCATGGGAAACATGTGTTAACATTGCCAAAGCAAGTGAGGTAGACAACATACAAAGTGAATATATAAAGTGAAAAACAACAAAAATTAACAGTAAACATTACACATACAGAAGTTTCAAAACAGTAAAGACATTACAAATGTCATATTATATATATATATACAGTGTTCTAACAATGTACAAATGGCTAAAGGACACAAGATAAAATAAATAAGCATAAATATGGGTTGTATTTACAATGGTGTTTGTTCTTCACTGGTTGCCCTTTTCTCGTGGCAACAGGTCACAAATCTTGCTGCTGTGATGGCACACTGTGGAATTTCACCCAGTAGATATGGGAGTTTTTCAAAATTGGATTTGTTTTCGAATTCTTTGTGGATCTGTGTAATCTGAGGGAAATATGTCTCTCTAATATGGTCATACATTGGGCAGGAGGTTAGGAAGTGCAGCTCAGTTTCCACCTCATTTTGTGGGCAGTGAGCACATAGCCTGTCTTCTCTTGAGAGCCATGTCTGCCTACGGCGGCCTTTCTCAATAGCAAGGCTATGCTCACTGAGTCTGTACATAGTCAAGGCTTTCCTTAATTTTGGGTCAGTCACAGTGGTCAGGTATTCTGCCGCTGTGTACTCTCTGTGTAGGGCCAAATAGCATTCTAGTTTGCTCTGTTTTTTTGTTAATTCTTTCCAATGTGTTAAGTAGTTATCTTTTTGTTTTCTCATGATTTGGTTGGGTCTAATTGTGCTGCTGTCCTGGGGCTCTGTAGTGTGTGTTTGTGTTTGTGGGCAGAGCCCCAGGACCAGCTTGCTTAGGGGACTCTTCTCCAGGTTCATCTCTCTGTAGGTGATGGCTTTGTTATGGAAGGTTTGTGAATCGCTTCCTTTTAGGTGGTTGTAGAATTTAACAGCTCTTTTCTGGATTTTGATAATTAGTGGGTATCGGCCTAATTCTGCTCTGCATGCATTATTTGGTGTTCTACGTTGTACACGGAGGATATTTTTGCAGAATTCTGCATGCAGAGTCTCAATTTGGTGTTTGTCCCATTTTGTGAAGTCTTGGTTGGTGAGCGGACCCCAGACCTCACAACCATAAAGGGCAATGGGCTCTATGACTGATTCAAGTATTTTTAGCCAGATCCTAATTGGTATGTTGAAATTTATGTTTCTTTTGATGGCATAGAATGCCCTTCTTGCCTTGTCTCTCAGATCGTTCACAGCTTTGTGGAAGTTACCTGTGGTGCTGATGTTTAGGCCAAGGTATGTATAGTTTTTGTGTGCTCTAGGGCAACAGTGTCTAGATGGAATTTGTATTTGTGGTCCTGGTGACTGGACCTTTTTGGAACACCATTATTTTGGTCTTACTGAGATTTACTGTCAGGGCCCAGGTCTGACAGAATCTGTGCATAAGATCTAGGTGCTGCTGTAGGCCCTCCTTGGTTGGTGACAGAAGCACCAGATCATCAGCAAACAGCAGACATTTGACTTCGGATTCTAGCAGGGGAGGCCGGGTGCTGCAGACTTTTCTAGTGCCCTCGCCAATTCGTTGATATATATGTTGAAGAGGGTGGGGCTTAAGCTGCATCCCTGTCTAACCCCACGACCCTGTGTGAAGAAATGTGTGTGTTTTTTGCCAATTTTAACCGCACACTTGTTGTTTGTGTACATGGATTTTATAATGTCGTATGTTTTACCCCCAACACCACTTTCCATCAGTTTGTATAGCAGACCCTCATGCCAGATTGAGTCGAAGGCTTTTTTGAAATCAACAAAGCATGAGAAGACTTTGCCTTTGTTTTGGTTTGTTTGATTGTCAATTAGGGTGTGCAGGGTGAATACATGGTCTGTTGTACGGTAATTTGGTAAAAAGCCAATTTGACATTTGCTCAGTACATTGTTTTCATTGAGGAAATGTACGAGTCTGCTGTTAATAATAATGCAGAGGATTTTCCCAAGGTTACTGTTGACACATATTCCACGGTAGTTATTGGGGTCAAATTTGTCTCCACTTTTGTGGATTGGGGTGATCAGTCCTTGGAGAATTGGAGAATTGGAGAATCCAGTGGGTTCTGGTACTCTTTAATAGTTGATTCTAAGATCTGTGTTTGATCATGTATATGTTTTGCTCTTTATTCTTTGTTATAGAGCCAAAAAGATTGGAGAAGTGGTTTACCCATACATCTCCATTTTGGATAGATAATTCTTCGTGTTGTTGTTTGTTTAGTGTTTTCCAATTTTCCCAGAAGTGGTTAGAGTCTATGGATTCTTCAATTGCATTGAGCTGATTTCTGACATGCTGTTCCTTCTTTTTCCGTAGTGTATTTCTGTATTGTTTTAGTGATTCACCATAGTGAAGGCGTAGACTCAGGTTTTCCGGGTCTCTATGTTTTTGGTTGGACAGGTTTCTCAATTTCTTTCTTAGATTTTTGCATTCTTCATCAAACCATTTGTCATTATTGTTAATTTTCTTCGGTTTTCTATTTGATATTTTTAGATTTGATAGGGAAGCTGAGAGGTCAAATATACTGTTAAGATTTTCTACTACCAAGTTTACACCTTCACTATTACAGTGGAACGTTTTACCCAGGAAATTGTTTTTTGGTAGGTTTCAAAACTGCATTCCTTCCATCTATAGCATTTATTAATGTTACTCAGTTCCTTTGGCTTTGATGCCTCATGATTGAGTATTGCTCTGTTTAAGTAGACTGTGATTTTGCTGTGGTCTGATAGGGGTGTCAGTGGGCTGACTGTGAACGCTCTGAGAGACTCTGGGTTGAGGTCAGTGATAAAGTAGTCTACAGTACTACTGCCAAGAGATGAGCTATAGGTGTACCTACCATAGGAGTCCCCTCGAAGCCTACCGTTGACTATGTACATACCCAGCGTGCGACAGAGCTGCAGGAGTTGTGACCCGTTTTTGTTGGTTATGTTGTCATAGTTGTGCCTAGGGGGGCATATGGGGGAGGGAATGCTGTCACCTCCAGGCAGGTGTTTGTCCCCCTGTGTGCTGAGGGTGTCAGGTTCTTGTCCGGTTCTGGCATTTAGGTCACCACAGACTAGTACATGTCCCTGGGCCTGGAAATTATTGATTTCCCCCCCTCCAGGATGGAGAAGCTGTCTTCATTAAAATATGGGGATTCTAGTGGGGGATATAGGTAGCACACAGGAGGACATTTTTCTCTGTTAGGATAATTTCTTTTTGAATTTCTAGCCAAATGTAGAATGTTCCTGTTTTGATTAATTTAATGGAGTGAGTTAGGTCTGCTCTATACCAAATTAGCATACCCCCTGAGTCCCTTCCCTGTTTCACACCTGGTAGTTTGGTGGATGGGACTACCAGCTCTCTGTAACCTAGAGGGCAACCAGTGGGTCCATCTCCTCTATACCAGGTTTCTTGCAGGATGACAATGTCTGTATTACCGATTTCTTTGGTGAAGTCCAGGTTTCTGCTCTTTAGGCTAAAGGCAGATGACCTCAGGCCTTGGATATTCCAGGATAATATAGTGAAGGCTTTTTGTTCCATAGAGTGTCCAATGTTGTTGGTCGTGGTTTAGCCTCAGGCCAGTAAGTGTGAGCAGAGCCTGCTGAGCATCTGGTACATGCCATTGGCTTGGGCGAGTGTGAGAGTGGGGGTTGGGACTGTTTGCCCGCTCACTACCTGGGCGTATGTGTGGCTTCCATGTTGAGGCCCTCTTTGCGGGGGTGGGGTGCATGGGGTGGGCAGGAGTGGCATAGGTCTGATCTGAGGGGGCCTAAATGGAGTGTGGGCATGGTTGACGTGGGGGGGTGTTGATTGGTTGGGGTGGGGGTGTGGATGTGTCTGGGTGTACTGTGGTCTGGATGTAATTCCTCTTGGCGTGGGTCCTCTATGTGTAGGTCCAGGGGGAGGTCCTGCAGATCTGGGAGGGTGTCTCGCTGGTCTGGGTGGGGTGTCTATTGATCTGTTGCTCCTGTGTGGAGTGTTGGGGATACGTTTGAGAGCGATGTCCTTTAGAGTCCGGGCAAAGGTGGGCACTGCTGCCTTGTAGAGGTGGACCTGGTCATAGAGGCTGTTCAAGTCCAGGGTGGAGTGGTGGGCCAGGAAAACGTTTGGTTTTGAGGCACAGTCACGGGAAATACTTGCATTTACCTGCTGTATTGTGGCGGGGTGGAAGTCTTTTCGTGGTAGCAGGGTGGAGATAACCACTTGTGCATTGGGGAAAGTAGAAGAAGCCTTTTCAATCACTCCCTTCAGTGCTGTGGCCACTCTTTCCTGCTGTGCTCTCAGGTCGTTTGTGCCTGTGTGTATTATTATGTGGCTGGGTGAGCCTAGTTTGGCCTCAGACAGAAGGTCTAGGGCGCGCTGGGTGTTTGGACACCAGAGTTTAGACACACTGTGTTTGGGAAAAAGTTTTTTTCTTCTATATATTTCCCATTTGAGTCCATAAGTAGTACAATCTGTGTCTTGTGTTTGTCCTCAGTGGGGTGGGGGGTTGTCAGAAGGGCTATCAGGGTGGCTGACAGGGGGTGCTCAGAGGGGGTGAGAGCCTCTGGGCTTGGGGTTCTTCATTTGTCTGTTGTGCTGTGATGTCGACTCTATGGTCAGGGTCTGGTGTGGACTGTTCTGCTGTGGTGTCGACTCTATGGT
>NC_056442.1:45512754-45517754 GCF_018296145.1 Oncorhynchus tshawytscha
GACAGGAAGATCACGTCAGTGACTCAACCCACTCAAGTGACGCACCCCTCCTAGGGACGGCATGGAAGAGCACCAGTAAGCCAGTGACTCAGCCCCTGTAATAGGGTTAGAGGCAGAGAATCCCAGTGGAGAGAGTGGAACCGGCCAGGCAGAGACAGCAAGGGTGGTTCGTCCCTCCAGAGCCTTTCCGTTCACCTTCCCACTCCTGGGCCAGACTACACTCAATCATATGACCCACTGAAGAGATGAGTCTTCAGTAAAGACTTAAAGGTTGAGACCGATTCTGCGTCTCTCACATGGGTAGGCAGACCATTCCATAAAAATGGAGCTCTATAGGAGAAAGCCCTGCCTCCAGCTGTTTGCTTAGAAATTCTAGGGACAATTAGGAGGCCTGCGTCTTGTGACCGTAGCGTACGTGTAGGTATGTACGGCAGGACCAAATCAGACAGATAGGTAGGAGCAAGCCCATGTAATGATTTGTAGGTTAGCAGTAAAACCTTGAAATCAGCCTTTGCCTTGACAGGAAGCCAGTGTAGGGAGGATATAGCACTGGAGTAATATGATCAAATCTTTTGGTTCTAGTCAGGATTCTAGCAGCCATATTTAGCACTAACTGAAGTTTATTTAGTGCTTTATCCGGGTAGCCGGAAAGTAGAGCATTGCGTGTGTCTTTCTCTCTCTGTCTTCCTCTGTCTCTCTCTGTCACTCTCTCTGTCTCTTTCTCTCACTCCTAATGATGGCAATCTGCATTCCGAACAGTCATCATTATATTTTCCCCTTGCACCAGCACAGAGACAGATATGTAGCTACACCTGTCCCACAACATAACACAGGTGCTGCTCACCCTCTCTATCTGTCCCTCATACACCCTTGCACACACACACACAATCAACTCAGTCATGCCCATACATACGAACAGCCTCTCACACATGGTTACAGTTACAGGCATCATGCAAGCTTACATTAACACACGTCCACAGCCAGACACACAGACACCTGCCACCCTCCCTCCCTCCCACACTCACTCACTCACTCACTCACACACACACACACACACACACACACACACACACACACACACACACACACACACACACACACACACACACACACACACACACACTCGCATGTTGCTAATGGTTTTGCCTGTGAGCAGAGAGCTATCTATCAATCATAGTCCCCTTCTCCTGTCCTTCATGTGTATCAGTGTGTCAGTGGTGGAGCTGGCTCTGGACCAGCCTGGGAGGGACACTAATTACACACAACCACTAATTAAGAGGCACACACATACAGTATACACACATACATTGCTGTGCATATCACACACACACACACACACACACGTAAACACAAGTTGAATACACGTACTGCACGTACACATTGCACACAAACAAACACACACACACACACACACACACACACATACATATACACACACACACACGCGTACATACACACATACATACACATATACCTACACACATACATACACATATACCTACACACAAACACACACACATACATACATACATACATACATACATACATACATACATACATACATACATACATACATACATACATACATACATACATACATACATACATACATACATACATACATACATACATACATACATACATACATACATACACATTCACATACATACACATTCACATACATACATACATACACATTCACACACATACCTAGACATACACACACACTCACGCTCTTATCTGACCATAAAAGTCATTAGCATCAGAAGCACATGTTAATGAGAAAGGTGAGAGGTCATCTGTGATGATGGAGAGATGGAAATCTACTATCATTTCCCTAATGACATACTATAGAACCCACTGTCTTCACACAGTCACTGTCACCATCATAGCCATAACACTCTGCCTGTGTGTGCATGTGTGTGATTGTTTGTGTGTGTGTTTGTTTATGTGTCTGTGTGCGTGTGTGTATCTGTGTCTATGTCTGTGTCTGTGTCTGTATGTCCCATGCATTAAATCAGCTTGCTTCCAGATGTCCTTGTGCCATAAAAACATCCCTGACACAATCAGAACGGAGAAAGATTTTATGCCCTATCCTCCCCCTCTCTACTCCTCCTCCTCTTTCCCCATCTCTACTGCTGTCACGCATTTAGAGTGGCTCGTGATGGACTGGGATGGAGGAGGAGTGAGGATGGGGGAGGGGAAGAGGAAAGGTTTGGACAGGAGGGCTTGGGACAGGAAAGTTTGGGACAAGAGGGTTTGGGAGAAGAATGAGATGTGTAAAAAAGTTGACACAGGTTGGAATAGGAGGACAAAGAAAGAAAATTAATTGGGGTGGAGTTTGGGATAGAAAGGATAGAGGGATACAGAGCGTTTTAGAGAGGAAGAGTGGAGATGAGGAGGGTTTAGAGAGGAAGAGAGGAGATGAGGAGGGTTTAGAGAGGAAGAGAGGAGATGAGGAGGGTTTAGAGAGGAAGAGAGGAGATGAGGAGGGTTTAGAGAGAGAAAGAGAGGAGATGAGGAGGGTTTAGAGAGGAAGAGAGGAGATGAAGAGGGTTTAGAGAGGAAGAGAGGAGATGAGGAGGGTTTAGAGAGGAAGAGAGGAGATGAGGAGGGTTTAGAGAGGAAGAGAGGAGATGAGGAGGGTTTAGAGAGGAAGAGAGGAGATGAGGAGGGTTTAGAGAGGAAGAGAGGAGATGAGGAGGGTTTAGAGAGGAAGAGAGGAGATGAAGAGGGTTTAGAGAGGAAGAGAGGAGATGAGGAGGGTTTAGAGAGGAAGAGAGGAGATGAGGAGGGTTTAGAGAGGAAGAGAGGAGATGAGGAGGGTTTAGAGAGGAAGAGAGGAGATGAAGAGGGTTTAGAGAGGAAGAGAGGAGATGAGGAGGGTTTAGAGAGGAAGAGAGGAGATGAGGAGGGTTTAGAGAGGAAGAGAGGAGATGAGGAGGGTTTAGAGAGGAAGAGAGGAGATGAAGAGGGTTTAGAGAGGAAGAGAGGAGATGAGGAGGGTTTAGAGAGGAAGAGAGGAGATGAGGAGGGTTTAGAGAGGAAGAGAGGAGATGAAGAGGGTTTAGAGAGGAAGAGAGGAGATGAGGAGGGTTTAGAGAGGAAGAGAGGAGATGAGGAGGGTTTAGAGAGGAAGAGAGGAGATGAGGAGGGTTTAGAGAGGAAGAGAGGAGATGAGGAGGGTTTAGAGAGGAAGAGAGGAGATGAGGAGGGTTTAGAGAGGAAGAGAGGAGATGAAGATGGTTTAGAGAGGAAGAGAGGAGATGAGGAGGGTTTAGAGAGGAAGAGAGGAGATGAAGATGGTTTAGAGAGGAAGAGCAGAGATGAAGAGGGTTTAGAGAGGAAGAGAGGAGATGAGGAGGGTTTAGAGAGGAAGAGCAGAGATGAAGAGGGTTTAGAGAGGAAGAGAGGAGATGAGGAGGGTTTAGAGAGGAAGAGAGGAGATGAGGAGGGTTTAGAGAGGAAGAGAGGAGATGAGGAGGGTTCAGAGAGGAAGAGAGGAGAGAGGAGATGAGGAGGGTTTAGAGAGGAAGAGAGGAGATGAGGAGGGTTTAGAGAGGAAGAGAGGAGATGAGGAGGGTTTAGAGAGGAAGAGAGGAGATGAGGAGGGTTTAGAGAGGAAGAGAGGAGAGGAGAGGAGGGTTTAGAGAGGAAGAGAGGAGATGAGGAGGGTTTAGAGAGGAAGAGAGGAGATGAAGATGGTTTAGAGAGGAAGAGCAGAGATGAAGAGGGTTTAGAGAGGAAGAGAGGAGATGAGGAGGGTTTAGAGAGGAAGAGAGGAGATGAGGAGGGTTTAGAGAGGAAGAGAGGAGATGAAGATGGTTTAGAGAGGAAGAGAGGAGATGAGGAGGGTTTAGAGAGGAAGAGAGGAGATGAGGAGGGTTTAGAGAGGAAGAGAGGAGATGAGGAGGGTTTAGAGAGGAAGAGAGGAGATGAAGATGGTTTAGAGAGGAAGAGCGGAGATGAAGAGGGTTTAGAGAGGAAGAGATTGTGTGGAAGAATTGGAGAATGCGTATGTGCTTGTGTCCTTGTCTACACGTGTGTTGGAGAGGGGGGTTGAGTTGAGGTATTCTATCTTACTGGTGAGTCTATGTTACAAGGTTGAAATCAATGACAGTCAGCACACACGTTTATTCTGTTTCCTATTTCCACCTCCCTTCCTCAGTCTCCCACACTCCTTCTCCCCTTCTTTCTCCACCCCCTCTCAGGTCTTCCCTTCAAAGAGGAAGAGAAGAAAAAAGGAAAGGAAAGTGGTATCAAAGTAGCAGTAAGATTAAGATGTAGGGTGTCGCCATGGCGATGATTAATACTCTTTGCTTTCCTCAAATGAAGAGGTGAAATGCAATCTTTCCGTTCTAGGACAAGCGTAGGGGGGTCTATTTTGGTGTGATTGTGTGTATGTGTGTGACTCACCAAGTTGATGTCTGGGTCTCACCTGTGTACAACAGCAATGAAAGAGGTGAAAGAAGAGACAAGATGGACAAAGTTAGAAAAGGACAGAATGGAACACGGACGAGGTGAAGAAGTTAAACCGATGAAGAGGTGGCGTGTGGAAGCTCTAGTCGCCGACAGAAAAGGGACAGATGACAAACCGATGAAGAGGTGGCCTGTGGAAGCTCTAGTCGCTGACAGAAAAGAGACAGATGACAAACCGATGAAGAGGTGGCGTGTGGAAGCTCTATTCGCCGACAGAAAAGAGACAGATGGCAAATCCATATGTTTCAGTAAGAACCGGTCGACTGTTTCATTTGAAACAGATTGAATTTATAAAGACCCCAATGTCTGTCATCCTGCTACTCCCCCTTTCTCCACCTCTGACCACAGCTAGACAAGAGCCATCGTTCATACTGTAACTTACCAGAGAGAGGGGGGGGGTGGGTGAGCGATGAGAAAAGAGAGGGAAAGAGGGAGAAAGACAGAGGAGAAACATAAAGAGAAATGAAAGGAAGAGAATAGACATGGAAGACAAAGAGAAGGAGAAAATGAAAGAGATATAG